>NC_066523.1:1087500-1092500 GCF_024679095.1 Eriocheir sinensis
ACCTTTGACGTCATTGGAGAAGGAGGAGGAGGAGGAGGAGGAGGAAGAGGAGGAGGAGGAGGAGGCATCGTTCTATCTTCGGTTAATGCACTGACCCACTAAGTAAAGAGAGAGAGAGAGAGAGAGAATAAAACACCACTGTCCTATCTCGATATCTCAATTTTATCACTGAGTAAAAATACGTCATATAATCTGAAACGGAAGCGCTATCTCTCTCTCTCTCTCTCTCTCTCTCTCTCTCTCTCTCTCTCTCTCTCTCTCTCTCTCTCTCTCTCTCTCTCTCTCTCTCTCTCTCTCTCTCTCTCTCTCTCAATCCCGATCTCTCGCTCTCACTCTCTCAGACATAAGAATAAAAACGTAGGAGTCTGCAATAGGCCGGTAGGTATATACAAGGCAGCTCCTTTAAACCTAAGTTCCTGTGAATCTAACCCCACCTAATATCGCTGTCCATGAATTTATCTAATTATATTTGAATGTGACAATTGTATTGGCACTCACCACATGACTGCTCAGCCTGTTCCACTCATCTTCTACTCTGTTAGTAAAGCAATTTCTGCCTATGTCCCTGGTGAATCTGAATTTATCCAGTTTAAACCCATTTCTTCGTGTCCTAAGCCTGTTCCACTCATTTTCCACTCTGTTAGTAAACTAATTTCTGCCTATGTCCCTGTTGAATCTGAATTTATCCAGTTTAAACCCATTTCTTCGTGTCCTACCCGGTTCTCTTACCAACTTATTACGTCCATTGTATATAACCATCAAACATTTATTTTATCTATCTATCTATTTTTTATCTATTTTTCCGTATACCTATTGGTCTATTGAACTCTACTTTGATCATCTTTTCTCTATCTGTCTCTTTCCCTGTCTATATCTATTTGTATCTCCGTCTGTATCTATCGATATTTATCAATCTCTATCTATCTGTATCTATTATCTGTTTCTGTCTTCATCGTTATCTTTATATCTATCTATTTGTCTCCTTACCTGTGAAGCCGAACCTACCTGCCCTTAGCATTTGCCTTACCTGTAATTACCGTCCCCTGCCGTGTATAGGCGACCTTAATCCTTCCTACATTACAACAACAACAACAACAACAACAACAACAACAACAACTACTACTACTACTACTACTACTACTACTACTACTACTATTCAACACATACTTAGATACGAAACACACACACACACACACACACACACACACACACACACACACACACACACACACACGCGCACACCTACCTGTTGATGTTTGTGTGTGTGGACGTAACACTTCCTTATCTCTCGGTCAAGGAGGTTATCTTGTGTGTGTGTGTGTGTGTGTGTGAGTATGAGTGTGATTAGTAGTAGTAGTAGTAGTAGTAGTAGTAGTAGTAGTAGTAGCAATAACAATGATAGCAATAAAAGTTAATTAGATGCTTAAGATAATTACTCCGTTTAATATTGTCCCCTAATGGTCCCAATATTACCCGATGAGTCTCCTTAATGATGCAGTAAAGGTGGTAATGAGCACTTGTGGTGGTGGTGATGGTGGTGGTGGTGGTGGTAGTGATGTTGGTAGTGATGTTGAAATGCAGGAGATAGGGAAGGAGTGTGTGTGTGTGTGTGTGTTGATGTGCGTGGTGATATTGGTGTTTCTAGTTGGTGATGAGATTGTAAGATTGGAGGTGATTGTGGTGAGGGAAATTATGATGTTGTGATGATGATGTTCATAAAAGTGCTAATATAAAACGGTTGTGGAGTGATCTATTTATCCCTTTATCTATCTATATCTTCATCTATTTATATACCTATCTTTTTGTTGGTATGTATGACTTCATTTACTCGTATCTATATTTATCTGTCTGTCTATTTATATATGCATGACAATGATGCCGGAGTAACTTTAGATGGTGGTGGTGGTGGTGGTGTTGAGGCAGGGTGATGAATATTGGCACAGATGGAGTGGGGAAGTGAAGGGGTGGGGGAGCGCTTGCAGTGGTTGTGGTGGTGGTAAGGGTGGAGCTACTGGCCGCTCGGGTATTCCCCTCCATCCACATTCCCCTTGGGCAAGACTCCTCCTCTCCTCCTCCTTCTCTTCCTCCTCCTCCTCTCCTCCTCCTCCTCCTTCTCTTCCTCCTCCTCCTCCTCCTCCTCTTCACATAGGTCAACAAACTCGTAGTGTAAGCCGCAGGAATTGGCAATACTGATGGACGAACTGCAAGGAAAATGCTACCACTACTACTACTACTACTACTACTACTACTACTACTACTACTACTATTACTAATACTACTAGTTTAACCTCAACTTTCTCCCTCAATTTGCCTTTGTTCGTCAATCATCGGATATGTGTGTGTGTGTGTGTGTGTGTGTGTGTGTGTGTGTGTGTGTGTGTGTGTGTGTGTGTGTCGAGTTTGTTGCACACAGGTGGTTTGGTCAGCCTCCCGTGGTCTTCTATTTATAGCGAAGAGGCATCTGTGTGTGTGTTTGTGTGTGTGTGTCAGACAGATATAATAGGCCAAGGGCTTTGTCGCCCACTGACTGTTACTGCGTGACTGACAACTCCACCCTTGTGTGTGTGTGTGTGTGTGTGTGTGTGTGTGTGTGTGTGCATGACAGTTAATTTTTATGTTATTGCTGCGCAGCGAGTAAAAAATTATTATTGTTCAAAATCGTGGAGAGAAAAAAACAAAAAAAATATATGACAAGCGGATCTGATGCAATGCGAGTTGATGTCGGTGTAATGCAGTGTTGCCAAGACGTCGCAGTTAGGTCCATATTACTAAACATTTCGTCGCCCAAGTACATAAACATTTGACAAGGCTTTCGTAGGGAGTTTGGGGCATTTCCAGGAGTAGTTTTATGACCCTGGAGGTAGTTTGACCCTTCTTCAGTGGCACAAACCTAAAAAAAACACTCATTAGAACCTTACTGATCCTCTCTTTGACCTTATAGATAGCTGATGCGAGAAGCGAAATTGTCTTTTAATACCGACCTTAGTAAGAGAGTTAGAATTTGTGTGATCAGGTTGGTTAAGAGGGAACACGACGACACGACACAAAATTTACCGTTTGTTTTGCCGCAGTGGAAAGATCTTACTAAGTTTTACGAATTGTGGAACTTAGGCCTAATTGACAGTCGTTTTGGGCTTTCTCTGTGTAGTGGAAACCTATTGTGGGCACTGAAAAAAGTATATATTCCTTTGTCATTAGTCTGTCTCCTTTTCAGCCCAAAGAAAATGGAAACGTATCACAAACTATGACAAACTAGGAATTATTCAGGATTTTGTTTGTCAATTCACCGTCAAAAGAAACTGAAAATGTTACACAAACTACGTAAATGACAAACCAAAAAAAAAAAAAACACCATCTCTTACGTTGTTTGTAATTCACCGTAAAACGAAAATGTAAAAAGAAAAATATGACAAACTAGGAATACTTGACCTTGTTGGATATTTCCCGTCATAAAACAAAGAAATAAAACAATATAATAAAAAAAAAATCCTCGTCCGTTGTCATATCCAGTGCACTGAAAAAAAATATAACACAAAAGATTATATGACACAAAGAATTATTCAGGATGTTGTTGTGGTTTGCTATTCACACCTGCAAATTATTGTTAACGCATACGAAGAGAAAGTCGATGGCGTAAAAGTCAGAGGGTGAGAGAGAGACGGAGAGGGAGAAGGAGAGAGGAGAAAAACACTAATTAGGCTAATGGAACAAATGCGACGCGAGACAAGTAACATAATAGAGGAAAATCATATTAAGTTCAGAAATTATATCGCCCTCCTCTCTTCTCTCCTCCCCTCGCGACTCTGTTGTAATTATGAAGGGAAGGAAGAAAGAGGAAACGTGTGTAGAAAGTAAAGTTCAGAGTATATGTAAAACTATTATTACTATTATTATTATATAGAAAGTCGTCCATGAAGATATAGTAATTATACGCTACATTACATTGACTAACGAGAGCCCTTGTGTGTGTGTGTGTGTGTCCTGCCCCCGGGGAGATCTTGCTACTCCTTCCGTGCATGATACGAGTTGCCGCGCGCCTTCCTGACCCGGGGGAACAATGTGACCTGCCGGGATGGGTCGCTGCCTTCTGCTGTTCGCGTGTTCGTCTGTAAGTTCGCGTGTTAGTTTGAAGTTGTTTGGTTTACTTGTTTTTTTGTTGTGCACTTGTTTGGTTGTTTGGTTGGTTGTTCGTTTTTTTTATTTTTTTAAGGGGCGTTTTGTGATTTCGTCTTTTCTTTATTCTTTTTTTTTTATTCGTGTCGTGGTTCATTTATTTTGCTTCCCTCCTTTCCTTCGTATTTCTTTTTGTTTTGTTTGTTCTTTTCTTTTTATTTCTTCTTTTCTTTCCTTTCTCATGTCTCCATTATATTTTTACTTTCTCGTAGTTTTTTGTCTTTTCTGCCTTCATTTTCTTTATTTTGCTTCAGCCCCTCTTTCGTAATTAACAGAGAGAGAGAGAGAGAGAGAGAGAGAGTGTTTCCCCTTTTCATCAGCCTGAACGTGATCAGTCAACGTCAACTTAATTAATACAATCACACTTTTCTTTGATATAAGTTATAATAATAATAATAATAATAATAATAATAATAATAATAATAATAATAATAATAATAATAATAATAATAATAATAATATACTTTCCCTTTTTTTCATAACGCACACGATAATTATATACATTCAGAGAGAGAGAGAGAGAGAGAGGTTTCCGGTGACCATCTCTTAACCTCATTTTTATCTTGTTTACTAGAAAACAAAGGAATTTTCCTTGTACTCTCTCTCTCTCTCTCTCTCTCTCTCTCTCTCTGACATAAAAGATAGACAGGCGGAAGACGAGTCAGCTACAGAGATAGACGCGTGTGTGTGTGTGTGTCTCTGGTGTTGATGATAAACGGCGCGGGTAGTTCGTCTTGTTTGCACACACACACACACACACACACACACACACACACACACACACACACACAAGGGAATTCAACAGCTGATGATTGACTGTGTGTGTG
>NC_066523.1:1095000-1097500 GCF_024679095.1 Eriocheir sinensis
ATATATAACGCTTCACCTCTCCTCTGAAAGGTAAGGTTAGGTAAACAGTATTGGGTGTTTTTATTTTCATTTTATTTTGTGTCATGCAATGAAGAGGAGGAGGAGGAGGAGGAGAAGAAAAAGAAAAAAGTGAAGCATTAGTAAAGGAAGAGTAGGTAAAGGAAGTGGATGATTAAGAAGAGAAAAAGGAGAAGGAATTGGAGGAGGTGGAGGAAGGAGGAGAAGGAGGAAAAGTAGAAGGAAGTGGAGGAGGAAGTGCAGAATTCGAAGAAGTAAAAAGAAGATTAGGAGGAGGAGGAAAAGGAAAAGTGGAGGAGGAGGTGGAAGAGGAGAAGGAGGAGGAGGTGGAAGAGTTGGTAACGCTGATTGTTCTGGGAATTCTGACTTCCCTTCCCTGACCTTGGCGGTGTTTCCATCCGCCTCCTCCTCCTCCTCCTCCTCCTCCTCTTCCTCTTCTTCCTCTTCCCCCTCCGTCTACTTTACCACGTTTTCCTTGCCTTTGTTTCTTCTTTGCTGTTGTTGTTGTTGTTATTGTGATGCTTAATTTAGTAATGTTTTCTTTCTTCTTTTTCTTGTTCTCGCTCTTTCTCTTCTGTTCTTTCTTTTATTTTTCTTTGTGTTTTATTTCTTTATTGTTCTGTTCTCCCTTCCACCTGCATCCTCCACCACCGCCGCCATTTGCCATCTCCTCCACCTCCTCCTCCTCTCAATACTGCAGTTAATTTCTTTCCACTTTCAATTTAATTCTCTTTTTCTCCCCTACCACTCTGTCTTTTATTCTCTCTCCCTCTCCCTTCATTTCTCTCTCCCCCTTTACTCTCTTTCTCTCTATCTATCTATCTGTCTATCTCACACACACACAACCTCCTCCGACACAAATATAATCCAGCTCACTCCAGTCCTTTTCCTTCCTCTCCTCTCCTCTCCTTCCCACTCTCTCGCTTCCCTTTCAACCACCTGTCTGCCTTGCCTTCCCCACGCTCTACCAGGACGCACCAGAATAGAAGGACGGTACAATAGCCTGGTCCTGTGTGTGGCAGCTCCTGAGAACGATTTTCCCGCCATCTGTCTGCCCTGTCCGCCGTTCTATACACCCCCCATTTGGAAGTGTCAGTCATGTGCTTACTACGGAATGTTATGGGTTGGGGCTTGTTTACGTTTATGCATTACGGAGTTTCATTCATATGGTACTGGATTCGGGTTTTTGAGTACGTGGTTTTATTCATTATGTTACACGAGTCTTTGCAGTCATACGTATATACTCATTCCTATACATACCATTTTTATCCTGTCCTGTTCCTTCAGCAGGTAGATTTTTTTACCTGCTTTTGACCTTATTTTTCACATGCTACGTCTATTAATTATCACCGTAAGTTTAGACCACACGCTCCACTTTGCATATATATATATATATATATATATATATATATATATATATATATATATATATATATATATATATATATATATATATAATAGCACATGTTTTTGGGGAGTTTAATGCTAATACCGTTGTAGTGTTGGACGCCTCGCATTCCTCCTCCTCCTCCTCCTCCTCCTCGTGTCACATAAGTTTCCTCATTAGTTTGTCGTGTACAGGGCTGAACTCCTGTGTGTGTGTGTGTGTGTGTGTGTGTGTGTGTGTGTGTGTGTGTGTGTGTGTGTGTGTGTGAATTCTGACGGATGGGGGGATGGGTATCGGCTCATTAAAAGGACACGTATCGGTAAATCCACTGTGTGTGTGTGTGTGTGTGTGTGTGTGTGTGTGTGTGTGTGTGTGTATTCTTTCCGCCAGGGAGATTCTTATGATACTTATTTTCCTCCTTTCATATATTAATCTAAGTGAATGAAATGGTTTAGAGTGATGCTAATGAAGTTCTTGTTCTAAATCAGCAAATTAGACGCTTAGTAATAAATATGAGGCACCTTAATCCACATGTAATAATGCTATATCCAAGAACATGTTTAATATTGTAGTGGTGATTAAGTGCATCATCTTTGGCATTCATTTGACGAGTACCAATAATCTAGACACAAGAAGAGGTTAGATTGATTCTTTTGGTGAGTGCCATTAAAGCTGAAACATTTATGAAGAGGTTAGTCACATTTTTGGACAGGAAGGATTGGTGGTGTTAGGTCAGGCTTACAAGAGCAGCCGTGTATGACTGACGCGCCTCTCGCAGAATCTTTAAGGGAACATACTCTTTCAACTACGTCAGCGTCCAAGCACACACACATTTAAGACTAAGCGTTGTGGGCATCGACATAAGCACTTTCACGCCCCTAGTGCTAGTTTAACAATGCCTCTGCACCATCAACACGAGAACACACTCACGAGAACCCGACTAATCTCCTTTTCAGCCTCTGTTAATACTTGATATGAGAGGCAGAAGGAAGCATCTAAAAACCAACCCTAATGTTCTTGTTTTCTTTCTTCCAGGTAAGTGACACCTACCTGGAGATCCTTAGAGGCGGCAGCAGCAGGGGGCGAGGAGGAGGG
>NC_066523.1:1102500-1112500 GCF_024679095.1 Eriocheir sinensis
TTTGAGCACACTGGACTGGACTTGGCACTGGGCCAGGACAGGGGCGGGGCCACGACTCCAGCTGAACGGAGGAGGAGGAGGAGGAGGGAAAGGCCGGGGGAGTGGAAGGAGGAGGAGGAGAGGAGTCGGGGAATGGAAAACGAGTAAGTGTTTGGAGTGTGTGCTGATGGAAGGGAAGGAGGAGGAGTAGGAGGAAGAGGAGATTGAGGAGGGGAAGAAAGAGTAGAAGGGAAAGGTATAGAAGAAAAGTAGAGGAGAAAAAGGAAAAGAAAGATGAAAAAGAGGAGGAGGAGACAAAGAATGAATATAAGTAAAACTATCAGTAAAATAATAACTAAAAAATAAAATAGAAGAGTATAATTGAAAAAAAACATCTCCAGAAATCCGTGCCACTACTTCCATATCATCGCCATTTACAAGGATCATCACACCAGTATTACCATAAGCCATTCTAACCCCATAAAGAGAAGCTTAAAGGGAGCGAATCAAGTTAGAATTCATAGAAGCTTCCGCCACTCATATCATCTGTTTCCAAAGGCCGTAAAAGAGATCAGTCGAGTTATCATAAGTATTTTTGTGTACATGGTGTGAGGAGGAGGAGGAGGAGGTAGAGGAGGAGAAGGAGAAGGAGGAGGAGGAGGAGGAGGAGGAGGAAGGAGAACATAAAGAGGAAGAGGAAGGAGAGGAAAATGAGTAAAGAGTAGGAGGAGGAGGAGGTAGAGGAGGAGATGGAGGAAGGAGAACATGAAGAAGAGGAAGAAGGAGAGGAAAATGAGTAAAGAGTCTTCGGAAGAGGAGGAAAAGAAGAGTAAACATAAAAATTTGAATGATTTAGTTTCTCCATAATTGCCAAACTACCACCAGGGTCACTAAACTACCTCTGGAAAGGCCCAAAACACCTACAAAAACCTTGTCAAATAGAAGTGCTTGGGTGCCGAAATGCTTAATATACGGCCCTTAGAGGTGTACCGAAATAAGCATAGGTAACGGGATGTCGGAGCCGGCGAGTAATGTAAACGCGGCTGGCTGGGTCCGTAGACTTTACCGCGACACTACACGGGTAACGCTCCGCCCATAAGCCACTATATTCCTTATAAGCCTTGGAATCTTGGCAGCAATCGTGTGGAAATCTTGCCGTAAAACCCTCTGTTGATCCGTCTTCTGGTGCTAAACGTGGCAGGAGGTTTACCAAGAGTTTATGTTGGTGTATATCTGTGTCAAACAAATCTATCTACCTTGTATAAGAGTTTTGATTAGGCGGATAGTATAGGAATATGCAGCACAAGAGTATGTGTGATTGAAAGACAACCTCCGTGAGAGACAGAGAGGAATCCAGTATAAATCAGAAGAGGACTAATAAACGGGAGAAATAGTTAAATAGTGAAGATATGAAGCTAAAGGGGAGGTGGAAAAAGGAGCAGGAATGGAGGTAGGGAGATAGAGGAAGGGGAGGAAGGAAAGAAGACAAAAATAGGGATATAGATAGAGTAAGACTTGAGAGAAAGAAAGAAGGTGAATTTAAGTAAAGAAGGAAAAGGAGGAAAGAAGGGAGAGAGGAAAAAGAGGGAGGGAAAGGAGGGAGAAAATGAGACACGAAAGTTTATAGAGAGAAGAAAGATTAGATGAAAATAAGAGAAGGTAAGATAAGAGAGGAAAGGAAGGAGGGAGAGAAGAAAGGAAGGGAAGGGAAGGAGGGAGGAAGGGAGAGAGTAAAGAGAGGAAAGTCAGGGAGCAAAAGATGAAGGAAGAAAGGAAAATAGAAAGGAAATTGAAAGCGGAAAGGGAAGGAGGTAGGGAAGGAGGAAGGAAGGGGGGGAGGGAGATGACGTTTCGGAGGGAGACCTTGAAGGGTTTACGCATGACTTTGAAGGTAAAAGGTTTAGTATTACAGCACCTCCTCCTCCTCCTCCTCCTCCTCTTCCTCCTCCTCTTCTTCTTTTTCTTCTTCTTCTTCTTCTTCTTCTTCTTCTTCTTCTTCTTCTTCTTCTTCTTTTTCTCATCCTTGAGTGGGTAAATCGTTTTGAAAGTTTCTCAAGTAAACTGAAGGGGGGGGGAGAGAGAGAGAGAGAGAGAGAGACGTGAAATTTGGGTATCATGTGAAGCCTCGAGATACTGAAGCTTGATAATGAATGGTCTCTCTCTCTCTCTCTCTCTCTCACCCCAATTTCTCTCCACAAACATTTCTTTCCTCCAATAAACCTTTTTTCCTCCAATATTATGTAACGTTTACCTCCCTCCCTCCTTCCCTCCTTTCCCCCTCCCTTCCTCTCTCCCTTTCTTCCCTCCCTCCCATAGTTCCCTCCCTACCTCTCTCTCCACTCCTTTACATCCAGTTCCTCCTCCTCCTCCTCTTTCCCCTTCCTCCTCCTCTTCTTCTGTCCTCCTCCTCTTCCTCCTCCTCTCCCCCAATACGTTACATCAGGGCGAGGCAGAAATCCTTGAGAATATCCATATCTTCTTGTTTTTCTTTTATTTCTCTTCTTTTTTTCTTTCTGGTTCGCCTCTTTGCCACCAGAACCAGACGCGGCCTAGACCGGTTTTTGTAATGGGGTCAGGAGGAGGAGGAGGAGGAGGAGGAGTGCTGGGCCTGATTACTGGGGAGGGCAAGTAAGGGAAGGGGGGTTGTTATGTGAGGAGGAGGAGGAGGAGGAGGAGGACGAGGAGGAGATATACACTAGACTGGACCTCATAACTTGATGGAGGGGGCGGAGAAGGAGGAGGAGGAGGAGCAGGAGAGGAGAGGGTGAGAGAGGAGAGGGAGGCAGAGAAAGGAAGGGAATAATGGAGAGGAGAGAAGAGAATTGAAGAAGAGTGGAAAAAGAGAAAGAGAAAGAAACATAGGAGGCACGAAGAGGTAGTAAAGGAGGGAAGAGAAGAAAAAGAAGATAAAGAATGAATGAAAAAGGAAGGGGAGGAAAAGGAGAAGGTTCGGAAACTAATCACGTGAGTCAAGAGAAAAATAAAGAAAAAAATAGAGGCGAAGATGAGGAAGGTAAACAGAAGGAAAATTGAGTAAGAGAAAAAAATAATCAATGAAAAAACGAAGTAAAAAAATAGTATAGGAAAGTGAGTTAGTGAGAGGAAAAAGAAAGAAAGGAGAAATAAAGAAAGCAAGAAAAAATAGATTAAGGAGGAAGGGCATAGAGGAGGAAAGAGATAATTAGATAACGATGGAAGGAAGGAGCGAAGGAAGGAAGGAAAATATGAAGAAAGAAAGAAATGAAGGAAAGAAAGAAGAAAGAAAAGTAAATTAGGAAACAGAGGAAAGGAAGAGAACAAGGCAAAAGAGACGATAAATAACTGAAGAAGGAAATGAATGGAGGAAGAGGAGGAGGAGGAGGAGGAGGAGGAGGAGGAGGAGGAGGAGGAGGAAGAAGAGATAAAAGGAACACGCAAGAGGAAATTGAAGCGCTGATAAGGGAAGAAGGTGAAGAAGGAGAAGAGGCGATAAATCATAGGAAGAAGAGGAGGAGAAGAAAAAAGAAGAGGAGGAGGAGGAGGAGGAGGAAGATAAAAATAATGATGAAATATGAACACACTTGAGAAGAAAAACACGGAAATTCGAGACTAGGAATGAGAGAGAGAGAGAGAGAGAGAGAGAGAGAGAGAGAGAGAGAGAGAGAGAGAGAGAGAGAGAGAGAGAGAGAGAGAGAGAGAGAGAGAGAGAGAGAGAGACTGGATAACGAATGAGGGATGAAAGAGGGAAAGTAGGCAAATAGGGAAGAGCTGAATGTTAAGGATGAGGAAGAGGAGGAGGAGGAGAAAGGGAAGAAAAAGAAAAGAAAAAAGAAAGGAAAAGACAGAACAAGCACAAGAAAAAGCTCTCCATTCCTTCTCTCCATTCCTCCCTTTCCCCCTCCTCTCCTTTCCATTCTTCCCTCCATTTCCCACATTTTTCCTTCCCTTCCACACATACCTTTCCCCTTCTACAATTCTTTTTTTCTTCTTCAATGGATTATTTATATATACTTTTTTTCAGGGCAAGCGAGGGGCGAGTTTTTTTTTCCCTCCCTCACACAAATCTTTTATTTCATTCTTAATCCCCAGTGTTTTCAAATGGCTCTGGTGTGTTCTTTGTGTTCTAGTGGCCCTCTCTCGTGTGTTCTTGAGAGCTTTGTGTTTTTGTGTTACGGAAAAATACCTCACACTCGTTTCACACTCGCTCATTTTTTGCTGTTTCTTTAAGTGCCCCCTCAAGAGTGTTTTTTTTTTTTTCTCTCTCTCTCTCTCTCTTTCTCTCTGTAGTTTTGTGTTTAAAGGTCCATTGTGTTTGCCATGTGTGTGTGGGGGGGGAGGGGTTATGTGTGTGTGTGTGTGTGTGTGTGTGTGTGTGTGTGACAAGGCGAAATTGAAGAGGAGGAGGGAAGGAGGGAAAAAAGAAGATAAAAATAGATGAATGGGAGGAATGGAAGAAAAATGAACGTAGAACTGAAACAAATGGAGCAATAGGAGGAGGAGGAAGTAAGAAATAAAATAAATAAATAAAATAAACAATAAAATAGAGCAATAAATATAATCAACAACACTAAAACAATACAATGGAAACAGGAAAGGATGAAATAATATAAGTAAAACAAAAGAAGCGAAGGAGGAAGAACAATTAAAGCGAAGGAGGAAGAGGAAGAAAAGGAGAAAGAAAGGAAGATAAATATTGGAAGAAGCAGAAAGAGAGAGTAAATTGAGAGGAGGGAAGGTAAAGGGGAATTAGGAAAGAAAGAAAAAACGAGTAAAAGATAAAAACAAGAGATATATTTAATTCACTGCAGAGAGAGAGAGAGAGAGAGAGAGAGAGAGAGAGAGAGAGAGAGAGAGAGAGAGAGAGAGAGAGATTTTTAAACAACAACTTCGCTTCTTTTTCTCAGTTTTAAGAAGAATAAATTTGAATAATGTCTTTCTCAAGCCGTCTTTATTATGAGGAAGTGACGTAACATTCTCTCTCTCTCTCTCTCTCTCGCTTTCGCTCTCTCTCCCAGGTTTTATTGCTGCGTCGTTTGAATAAATATTTTAAAGAAAGTCTTAAATTTGCGTTTATTAAAAGAGAGAGAGAGAGAGAGAGAGAGAGAGAGAGAGAGAGAGAGAGAGAGAGAGAGAGAGAGAGAGAGAGAGAGAGAGAGAGAGAGAGAGAGAGAGAGAGAGAGAGAGAGAGAGAGAGAGAGAGAGAGAGAGAGAGAGAGAGAGAGAGAGAGAGAGAGAGAGAATATAAGCCGCAGTCACATCACATGAATAATCGGGTAAAGAGATGAAGATAATTATTAAGATCATTAGTCTAATCAAATGAGGGGACGAGAGGAATGACGAAGCAGAGATCTTGGGGAGGAGGAGGAGGAGGAGGAGGAGGAGGAGAAGTTGCATCCACCAGAACCGGCAATGCACCTCGACTTAACGCTACTTCTTTGAATTTTCCGCCTCGTAACTATAACCTGCGTCCTCGTCAGTAATAGTTTCCTGCAGGTTTCCAGAACTGTTGCCGCTTGTGTTCTATATATGTGAATGGAGTTCTTGAATAACACTCTAACTTTGGATAACTGTGCTAGCTTTTCCTTCTCTTGTCGAAGTAACCATGGAGTGCTTCTTCAACTTCACCTCATAACGTCAATATTAGTTTCTTGTAAGGCGTCCAGAAATGTTGCCCCTTGTCAAATGCATGCGCTGGTTGAGTACTTCAATGACCCTATAACTCTGGCTTTGGACACCTGTGCCTGCTTTACCTTCTCTTGTCGAACTTAGCGGGGAGTGACTGACGGTATTGGGCAACTTTCCCTCATGTGTTTTGGAACTGCAATGACTGGGGGTGTATGTTGAGGAACTTTGGGATGGCTATAACCAATTTGCCTCGCTTGCTCCTGCTCACAACAAAGGCAGACTGAATTACTCTTGGCCTGTTGTGCCATGCTATCACTACCAGAGTAAATTAATATGTTGTGTGTAGTCATCGACCCGACCGGACCTCAGTCATTGGTTTACAGCAGGTTCGTAGATATGGAAATGTCTGGAATAATGATATCGCTGGAACTGATGTAAAGAGAATGTGGTCTAGGAAGGGAGAACGTGCGTTATTACTGGAAATGATGTCGAGGGAATGGCTGAGGAAGGGAGAGGGTGTGATATTAATGGAACTGATGTCGTTGGAAGGACCTGGGCAGGGAGAGTATGTGTTATTACCGGAAATGATGTCGAGGGAATGGCTTAAGAAGGGAGACGGTGAAATATTGCTAGCACTGATGTCAAGGAAGGGAGAGCGTGTGTTATTACCGGAAATGATGTCGAGGGAATGGCTTAAGAAGGGAGAGGGAGAAATATTGCTAGCACTGATGTCAAGGAAGGGAGGGCGTGTGTTATTACCGGAAATGATGTCGAGGGAATGGCTTAGGAAGGGAGAGGGAGAAATATTGCTAGCACTGATGTCAGGGAAGGGAGAGCGTGTGTTATTACCGGAAATGATGTCGAGGGAATGGCTTAAGAAGGGAGAGGGTGTGATATTGTTGGAGCTAATATCAGCGTACATAGAATAAATAAGGAGACGGATGACTTAAATAGGCCAGTAGAAGAATAGGTAAGAAGGCGAAGAGAGATAGACAGGCGGATTAAGTGATGTATAGAGAATTAGATAGATTGATAGAAAGATAGATAGGTAAATAGATAGATAGAGAGATAGTCAAGTGAGTCAATTAATATAGAGAAAAAACAAGTGAACATATTTCCTTTCACCCTTTTATTCCTGCTCTCTCTCTCTCTTTTTCTCACGTCCATTATATATTCATTCACTGCAGTAATTAATTATTCGCTCATTTTGTGACTGACGTGCCTGAGAAAAGATGTTGTGCTTCATTAAGGCCTGGAAAAAATATATACAGAGAGAGAGAGAGAGAGAGAGAGAGAGAGAGAGAGAGAGAGAGAGAGAGAGAGAGAGAGAGAGAGAGAGAGAGAGAGAGAGAGAGAGAGAGAGAGAGAGAGAGAGAGAGAGAGAGAGAGAGAGAGAGAATGATGTATGAAAAGAGCCATGGAAGAAAAATAGGAAGAAACAAAGAGAGGTAAAGTAACTGAGAGAGAGAGAGAGAGAGAGAGAGAGAGAGAGAGAGAGAGAGAGAGAGAGAGAGAGAGAGAGAGAGAGAGAGAGAGAGAGAGAGAGAGAGAGAGAGAGAGAGAGAGAGAGAGAGAGAGAGAGAAGCATTTCCATTCTCTGTACTTCAAAGCCTACGAGAACTCTTTTAAAATGATGCTTCGTTGTCTGGTTAGTAAATCATCCATTCTCATTTTTTTGCCCCCCCCCCATCTATATTTCCCTATACTCTTTATTCTCCTTTAATACTTTACTGTGACTGTCTAAGTATTTTTCGTATCCATGTCTGCTCATCAAAGGGACTATTTGGGTCTATATCATTTATTTTATTTTCCCTTGATGCCCTTTCACGAGTCTCAATAACAATAATAATAATGAAATAAGGAATGGTGGCATGCTCATCAGTTTTACAGGTAAGGATGTGGCCAGGTATTTAGTATTACTTGAATATTTACAATGATAACACTTGATAGGGACAAATGATACCTGCTTATTTGTGTCTTTGGGAATCTCTCCGATGGACTGAATTATACCAGTTTTATGAATATATCAACTGCAATTTTTTTTTTTTTTTTTTTTTACACCAAAGGAGACAGCCCAAGGGCACAAAAAAAGTAAACATTAATAAAAAAAAAGCCCGCTACTCGCTGCTCCTAAAAAGAATCCAATGATAATTTATAACAACTAACCAGCGCAGGTACAAGAACTGAGACAATGGGATCTGGTGCCTAGGTACCTACACTTGCTCTTCATTTTTATATTTACCTCTTTGTCTAACTTCTATCTTGACCTTCCTACATCCTTACCTTCCATGTCTTCCAAGGTATTCTTTCCCCAACATCCTCTTTTTACAATCTCGTCGACTTCGTAATGCAACTTCCCCACTCGTTTCGATCCTCCTACAACTCTCCCTCATGTCCGTTCTTCCAGTGTTAAAACTCTTTCCCACCTTCCTCGTTTTTGCTTACCTACGACAAGCTTAACGGCTAATGCAACGGATATGAGCACCGAGGCCCCGCGCTGCCATATCGTATACCTCTCAACTTTACTTTCCACTTTTTAGAACCTGTCAATACCGCTTTTAAGAGTCCCTGCCGGCTTCCTTCCTCTTCGTAATCGTTTCCATTCATCCTCGTCCTCCTCTTCCTCCTCCTCCGCCTCGCCCTCCATCCCAACACCCGTATCTCTCTCTCTCTTTTTATATGACGGAGCTTAGAGTTATATTTATAATCTCCTTTTCTTCTTTTCTTCTTTTTTATTCGACTTGTTTATCATTATCGTCGTCATTATCGTCATCAGCTATTTTTTCTTTCTTATATAACTTTTACTAAGTACCTCAAAGCTTTCTCTTTTATTCTCATATCAAACTTTTTTCCCTCCTAGTGACTCCCACAAGTCGTCTATTTCTATACCTTTCACAATTGGCTATACCTCAAGGCTTCTCTTTTCCTCTCATTTCTAATCTTTTTCTTTCCTAGTAACTCCCACAACTCATCATTTCTACACCCTTCGCAATCGGCTTTACCTCCAGGCGCTCTCTTCTCCTCCCGTTTCTGTTCTGGTTTCATATTAGTGACTCCCATGACGCACGCAGCTTAACTAATTAGCGGTAACGAGAAAGCAAGTACTCTCTGATTAGCGCATTCTCGGTACACGGATTAAAACGTTATAATGGATACGGAGAAAACCAAATTCTCTTCGATACATACTGAGTAGGCGTGATAATGGAGATGAAGCGGGAGGTAAAGGGAAAGAGGAAAGGGAGAGAACCGAAGCGAAGGTGAACGAACTGCGTATGAGAGGATTAAAGACAGGGAAAACCAGTTGGGTGAGGAGAGCTGTCAGAAACATCGACTCCACACAACAAGACCCATATTCCCAAACCTTTCGTAGCTCACACACCCACATTGGATAAGGCTTTCGTAGAGGTTGTGGTGTTAGTATTTCCATGGGTATAGTATTATAAGCCTGGCGATAGTGAGGTTGTGGTGTTAGTATTTCCATGGGTATAGTATTATAAGCCTGGCGATAGTGAGGTTGTGGTGTTAGTATTTCCCTGGATATAGTTTTATGAACCTGGCAATTGTGAGGTTGTTGTGTTAGTATTTCCATGGATACAGTTTTATGAGCCTGGTGACAGTGAGGTTGTGGTGTTAGTATTTCCATGGGTATAGTTTTATGAGCCTATAGTGATAGTTTGATAAGGCTTCTGCATCGTGAACGTGAAGAACAGTTATGAGAACCCGACTAATCTCCTCTGTGGCCTTGGGAAATTGTTGTTGTCAAAGCCGGAAGCATTTGATAAGGCTTTCGTAGAGGTTGTTGTGGGTCTTTCCGTGGGTAGTTTTATGAGCCTCGTGATAGTTCGACAAGACTTCTGCAATTAATAAACTTGAAGGATACTCACGAGAGACCAATTAATCTCCTTTATGGCCTTAATACTTGTTAGATACTTGTTGTGAGAGCGAGGGCGTCTGAGAATATGGGCCTTTATAGAACAAGGAAAAGATGTACGGGGAGAGAAAACGAAGGATAAATTATTTGTTGTGAGAATCGAAAACGTGTGAAAATATGGGCCATAAAACTAGGAAAGGATGTACAGAGGAAGACAAAAAAAGATAAATTAATGGTTGTGAGAGTCGGAAGTTCCTGAGAATAAGGACAATGGAAATCGGAAAAGATGTACAGAGAAGGGACATGAAGAAGGAGAAATCATTTGTTGTGAGGTTCGAAAGCGTCTGTCAACACGGGCCATAGAACCAGGAAGAAAAGATGTACATAAAGAGAGAACGAAGAAGAAATTGTTTGTTGTGAGAATCGAAAACTTTTGAGAATATAAACCTCCATAGAACTAAAAACGGATGCATAAAGAAAGAAGATGAAATACGAGAAATTATTTGATTCGAAAGCTTTTGAGAACATGAGAAGTTATCTGTTGTG
>NC_066523.1:1120000-1122500 GCF_024679095.1 Eriocheir sinensis
CCCCTCCTCTTCCATTTCCCTTCCTCTTCCTTAGTTTCTGATCATCCTGTATATCTTTCCTTTCCTCCCTTCATTTTCTCCCTTTCATTATTTTCCCTGTCTCTCCCTCTCCTTAGTTTCGGCTCATCCTGCAAGCCTTTCCCTCTCACCCTTGCTCTCCCATCTGTCCTCTTCTTTTCTCTTCGTTCCCTTCCTTCTCTCCCTTAAATTCCTTTCTTCTCTCCCTTTCCCTAGTCTCTCTCCATCCTGTGTTCCCTTCCTCCTCTCCCTTTCTTTCTTCTCTCACTTCCCTTCGTTTCAGTTCTCCTTTCTGTATTCCGCTCCCATATCTCTTCTCCTTTTCTCCTCTCTCTCTCTCTCTCTTTAGTTTCTGTTCTCCGTTCTTTATTCCGTTCTCTGTTTTCCTTCCCTTTCCTTCTTCTCCTTTACTTCTCTCAGTCTTAGTTATCGCTCTCCCTTCCCTTCGATCTCCTTCCTGTATACCGTTCCTATCCTCCCTCTCCCTTCTCCTCTCTCCCTTCCCATCGGTTCAGTCGGCAGTCTCGTTCCAGTATCGTTTTCCCTTTATTTTTTTACTTTCCTCGGGACCAGCTGAGCCCATAAGCCTGTTCGCCCGACCGCTTCAGACCACCATTCATCATTTCAACTTGCCTTTCCTTCCTACCTCGCCCCGAAACGCCACCCCCCCCCCCACCCCCACACACACACACTCTCCCCCGCCCCGCCCCGCCCGTCCCCAGCCAGCCCCGTGCCATTTCCCCGTTCCCTTTGGTGTTCCTTAGTAATATTTTTGTTCCCTCAGCTCTTTCTATCCTCGGCAATCTATTTTGATGGATTTCTGTGGGCAATAAAACATCTATCTTTCTATCTATCTATCTATCGTTAGTGAGGGGGAGGGGGGGTAATATGAAGGAGAAGATGATTAGGAAAGAGACGGAAAAGAAGATGAAACTGAAAATGGGAAGAGAAGAAAAATAAATAATATAAGAATTAAAGGATGAGAAAAGAAAGCAAAACAGCAAGAAAACCTGGAACAAGAAGAAGAAGAAGAAGAAGAAGAAGAAGAAGAAGAAGAAGAAGAAGAAGAAGAAGAAGAAGAAGAAGAAGAAGAAGATGAAGAAGAAGAAGAAGAAGAAGAAGAAGAAGAAGAAGAAGAAGAAGAAGAAGAAGAAGAAGAAGAAGAAGAAAGAGAAGAAGAAGAAGAAGAAGAAGAAGAAGAAGAAGAAGAAGAAGAAGAAGAAGGGGGAGGAAGAGAAGGAGGAGTGTGTGTGTGTGTGTGTGTGTGTGTGTGTGTGTGTGTGTGTGTGTGTGTGTGTGTGTGTGTGTGTGACTGCAATTTCAAACGCGTCATCAATTATGTTTTATTTTTCAAAGGATGATTAATTAATTCCTATATTCTCTCTCTCTCTCTCTCTCTCTCTCTCTCTCTCTCTCTCTCTCTCTCTCTCTCTCTCTCTCTCTCTCTCTCTCTCTCTCTCTCTCTCTCTCTCTCTCTCTCTCTCTCTCTCTCTCTCACACAAATTAATTACAGGCAAAACAAAAATAACGCGAGACCTACCAACCAAGTGTATCTATCAATCTATCTATCTATCTATCTATCTATCAATCTATCTATCGAAATGTGTGTGTTTAAATTAAGGGGTAATGGACACGCAATCTCTTCCCTTTTAACTCTTTCCCTTGATCGTGCAGAGAAAGGAGAAAGGTTAGGGAGGGTTGAGCTGGAGGCGGCGGGCGGCTTTTCATTTCCATTCCCCCAGATAAGACGAGACGAAGATTTGCAGCCGATGGGAAGCGAAAAGAAGCGAAGAGATTTAATCGGCCGGGAAAATCGAAAGAGGCCAAAGAGTGCACGTAAAATAAGTGAAGATCAGAACGTAATAAAGATAAGAATAGTAAGAAAGAAACGAAGGGAATAGGATGAAAAGAAAGATTAGATTGAGTGAGGAGATGAGTCAGAGAAGGAGGAAGAGGAGGAGGAGTAGGATCTAAAAATGAGATCATAAAAGAAGAGAAGATAAGGACGTAATAATGATAAGAATGGGAAGAAGGAAACGAAGGGAATAGATCAAAAGAAAGACTAGATTGAGTGAGGTGATGGCGAAGGAAGAAAAAGAGGAGGAGGGGAAGGAGGATCAAAAAATGGAGATAAGGTTTTAATACTGACAAGAAGGATAAGTAATGGTCGGGTTGAAGAAAGTGAGGAGGACGAGAAAGGATTTTGAAGGGAAGAGTCAGAGAGGAAAGAAGAGGAGGAGGAGGAGGAGGAGGAAGAGGAGAGTAAACGTGGTGATAAGTTGAAATAAAATGTTAAAACTCAAGAAATATATGTGAAAAGGTAAGAGAATATGAAGAAAAAAAGCGGAAAAGAGAAAATTAAGAGAAAAATGGAAAAAGGGAAGAAAAGGAAACAAAGAGTATGAGAAATGAGGATAAAAAAAGTAGGAAGGGTAAGAAGACAAAAAAATAAAAGAAAAAGTAGAAGAAAAAGAAGAAAACA
>NC_066523.1:1127500-1332500 GCF_024679095.1 Eriocheir sinensis
CGCCGCCGCTGAGCCTCTTCGGGAGATGTATGCCCAGTGCCTTAATGCTCGCCAGACTCCCCGCTCGGAACTGCACGCCGACCCACCACCACCACCACCACTACTACTACTACTACTACTACTACTACTACTACTACCATCACCCCTCTCTCTTTCTTCCCTGTTTCCTCTCCCTCTGTTCCTCTTTTCGTCCTTTTTTCTCTCCTTTATCCATCTCCTCCTCACTCCTCGTCCTCCTCATCCTCCTCCTCCACCATCACCTGCTCCCTTCTCCCCTCCCTCCTCCTCCACCTTTCAGATTTTGTCCTGGTTTCCTTCCTTTCTTGTCCAGTGAACGTACCTCGTGAACTTTTCTCTCGACCTCGCCTCTTGTACTCAACCCAGTGAATATATATGTATCCTGCTAATCGTATCTCCCCTACCACTACCAGCATCCAGTATCCTCTTCTTCCTCCATTTCTCCTCCATGATATATTTACTTTACCTGAGAAACATACCACCACTACCATCACGACTACCACCACCTTATCCCTTCTCCCTTTCCTCCTGCCCCCTTCAAGCTCTGCCCGAGTTTCCTTCCTTATGCAGCGAACGTACTTCATGAACTTGCGTCTCCACCTCTCCTCTTTTCGTACTCAGCCACTTTAAGATATTTTTCCCCGGTAAAGCCTATTATACCCGAGCAAGTAAGGGTATTCAATCTTTTTTTACAGTAAAAGAAACAGCTCAGGGGCGAAAAAGGGAAAGAAAACAGAAAAAAATCGCTAATCGTTACTCCTGGAAAAAGAAAAGGGAACTGAGTGGCTAGAGTCAGTTTCGGATGGAGAGTTGTCTTGTTTTGTTGTTTTCTTGCTACAAACTCGACTACCGATATGTTTTGCTTGAGTGGAAAAGATCAATTATCGTACCTTGTAAACTGATTCGATTGTCGTATAGTCAGAGGTAACTATCGTATGTTTTTTCCCCTCTTTGTTCCTCTTCCCTTCGGCTTAATTCCACTTCTCTTGATCTCCACTAAACCTCAACTGTGTGTGTACCTCGCGTGTGATCCAATCCGGTGTAGTTTTTAGGGTGGATAGCCTTTGCAACGGTCCCATCATCATCATCACCATCGTCAACCAGCCTTTCTGTCCTCTACTTTCCTCTATCTTCTTCCCTCCTTCCATTGTTACCAGGGTTCTTTAACGTGGTACTAATGAACTCGGAGCTCTCACTCACCTCCTCTTTTATCCCTCTCCTCTGTGGCCCGATTCACCCGCTTTTGATGTCCAGTAACCCTCGACTTTATGTACTGATGAACTCGCGTCTCTCACTCACCTCTTCCCCATTTTTCCCCTCGCTTCTGTGGCCTGATTCACCCTCCTTTGATGTCCAGTAACCCGGACTCTTGTGTACTTCGTGAAGCTGCCACGGATCCTTAAACCAGCATCTCTCCTGTTACCCTTTTTTGTCCACGTCTTTTGGCCTGGTTTAGACTCTCTTGATCTCCACTAAACCTCAACTGTGTGTGCGTACCTCGTGTCGGATTCGATCTGATGTAGTTTTGGGGGATAGTCTTTGCAACGGCCCCTTCATCTCCATCATCCAGCTTCTCTATCCTCCCCTCTTCCCCTTTTTTCCCTCGCTTCTTTAGCCTGATTCACCCTCTTTTGATGTCCACTAAATCCCCGACTTCGTGTACTCCGTGAAGCTGCCAAGGATCTTTAAACCAGCATCTCTCCTGTTGCCCTTTTTGCCCCACGTCTCCTTAGCCCGACTCATCCTCTCTTGATGTCCACTAACCCGGACTCCGTGTACTCCGTGAAGCTACCAGGGTCCCTTAAAGCAGTACTGATGAACTCGCGTCTCTCCCTCACGTCTTCCTCTTTTTGTTCTCTCGTCTCTTTGGCCCAATTCAGACTCTCTTGATTTCCACTGAACCTGACTTTGTGTGTACCTCGTGTAGCTTCCCCAGACTAAGGTTCTTTAAAGTAGTACTGATGAACTCGCGTCTCTCACCCGCACGTCTGTTCTTTTTTTCCTCTCGTCTCTTTGGCCCAATTCAGACTCTCTTGATTTCCACTGAACCTGACTTTGTGTGTACCTCGTGTAGCTTCCCCAGACTAAGGTTCTTTAAAGTAGTACCTTGGCCCGAACCCTCTCTCGATTTCCACTAAACCTAGAATCTATGTACCTCGTTTTCCTACCTTAGACTAGGGGTCCTGAGCCTTGATGGATAATTCGACAAGTCTTTCCTTTTCCAATGCATAGCTGAGTTTCCAACGGCTATACACCGCTCTTGAAGTCCATAGTTTTAAACGCTTTCGGCTCTCACATCTATTTCCATCGTTTACTTGTTTTTCCTCTTCCCCTCTGTTCGCACATAATTTTTACTTATTCTCATTTTTCTTTGTTTTTCTCCTTTATCATATTATTCTCCTTCCTCACCAACAGCATCACTTTCACCATCTAACTTTCTCTCCCTTCTCATCTCCTGCGTTCTGTTCTTCTTTTCGTATTTCCTTATTTCTACGTACAAGTCTTTTTTTTCTATCTTCTCAACTTCATCTTTCACTCTCTTCCCTCCTCTTGTATCCTCTTGTATTCATCGTCTACCTCATAACCTACCTTCTACCTCTTAATCTACCTCATAGCATCATTTTCTACCTTCCTTCACTACCTCATCTCCTCATCTCTTCTCTTCTTCTCCTTCGAACTCAAGTCTTCTCTTCCAGTCCGCGGCCCCATAAGTCTCTTCTACCTCATAACCTCGACATAATCTTCCTCATAGCGTCATTTTCTACTCTCCCTCACTAACTTATCTCATCTCTTCTCTTCTCCTTCGAACTCAAGTCTTCTCTTACAATCCGCGGCCCCATAAGTCGTCTTCTACCTCATAACCTCGACATAATTTACACACCACCAGCGTTCCTTCTCTCGTTTCCGGCGTCAGGTTGTTCATCTTGATTCATTCTTCTTTTTTTCCTTCCTTCCTTCCTTCCTTTTCTTCTCTCGTTCTTTCCCTTTCATCTCCTTCATCTTGCTCTCTTCTTCGTCCTTTCTTCGTCCCCTTTCGTTTCCCTCTCCCTCCATGCCTATCTTGTTTTTTGTCTTCCTTCCCTTTCCTCCTTCTTCTTCATGTCCTTTTCTGTTCCTCTTCCTTCGTTCTAAGCTTTTTTTTCGTTCTTTTCTTCCTTCCTTCGTTCGCCTCTTCTCCTTCGTTCTCTTCTGTCTCCTTCATCCCTTTTGTCCTGCCCTTTTCCTCCTCCTTCTTCTTTTCCTTCCTTCCTTTCTTTCTTCGTTTCCTTCGTGCCCTTTTGTACCCCTCTTCCTTCTTCCTGGTCTTTTATCTCTCCTTCCCTCTTCTCCTCTCCTTCGCTCTCTTCCTTGTCTCCTTCTTCCCTTTATCTTGCTTGTTTTTTGTTCTTCCTTCCTTCCTTCCTTCTTTGTTTGGTTCCGTCTCTCCTTCATTCCTTCATCATGCTTCCTTTCTTCATTCCTCTCCTTCACTCCTTCATTCCTTCGTTCCCTTTCCTTCCTTCCTTCTTCTCTTTTGTTAGCTTCCGTCTCTCCTTCATTCCTTCATCCTGCTTCCTTTCTTCCTTCCTTTCCTTCATTCCTTCATTCCTTCGTCTCCTTTCGTTCCCTTTCCTTCCTTCCTTCTTCTCCATTGTTTGCTTCCGTCTCTCCTTCATTCCTTCATCCTGCTTCTTTTCTTCATTCCTCTCCTTCACTCCTTCATTCCTTCGTCTCCTTTCGTTCCTTTTCCGTCTCCTTCAACCCTTCATTCTGCCTTCATCTCGTCCTTCCTCCCTTCCTTCCTTCCTTTCATCTCCTTTCCTTCGTTCCTATTTGTCTCCTTCTTCCCTTTAACCTTCCCTTTTTTCGTCCCTTCCTCCCCTTTCTCCTTCATTTCCTTCCCTCTCCTCCATTCCTTCATCCTTCCCTCTTTCCATCCCTTCCTTCCCTCTTCTCCTCCATTTCCTCATTCTACCTTTTTTTCCTCCCTTCCTTCGCCTCCTCTCCTTCGTTCCCACAAGTGTCACTCATCTCTCGCTCTCTCGCTCTCTCTCTCTCTCTTTTTTTTTCACTCTCTCTCTTTCTCTCGCTGTCAGTAGTCTTCAAAAGCTCCTCCTACCTCCTCCCTCCCTCCCTCAAGTAATCGAGTCAGCACCAGGGCATTCTTCCTCCTCCTCCTCCTCCTTCTCCTCTTCTTCCTCCTCCTCCTCTTCTTCCTCCTCCTCCTCCTCGTCGTCGTCCTCGTCCTCCTCCTCTTTTCTTCTGTCTCGTACTTCTCGTCGTCTTCTTCTATTTTTCTTCCTCCTCCTCCTCTTCCTCCTCCTCCTCCTCCTCCTCCTCCTCCTCGTGACTTTTTCTCCCTCACTTCTGCTTCCGTGACTTTCTTCCCACCTCTTCTCAAGCGTGAGAGAGAGAGAGAGAGAGAGAGAGAGAGAGAGAGAGAGAGAGAGAGAGAGAGAGAGAGAGAGAGAGAAATGGCTGGATATGAGACGTTCGTTCTTTCAGGCGAATGTCACAGAATTTCCGGGTTATGGCTTCCCTTTAGAGGCTGTGTGCGTGCGTGCGTGCGTGTGTGTGTGTGTGTGTGTGTGTGTGTGTGTGTGTGTGTGTGTGTGTGTGTGTGTTCTTTCTCTCGCACCCACACACACACACACACACACACACACACACACACACACACACATACACACACACACACACACACACACACACACACACACACACACAGCACCTCATTACCTACCCGCCAAACGCTAAAAAAAATTAAAAAACATACGAAACGCAAAATTCATTAAATAAAACATTTCAGGAACGCAAACAATTGTAATTAAAACAACACACGCTGAAAAATAAATCTACAGTATAAAAAAATCAAGCAAAAAAAAAAAGAAAGAAAAAAAGAACCTTACAAGTTATTTTCCACGACGGGCGACGGAAAATTTTACACCGACCTTGAATCGTTCCTTAATTAGCTATTTCTGGGGGAAGGGGGGGACTGCGGGAGGGCTTTGTCTGGGGAAGGAAGGGACTGGGGGCTCTGTCTGGGGAGGAAGGGACTGGGGGCTCTGTCTGGGGGAGGGGAGTGGGCTGGGAGGTCTTTTGCGCCATTAAAATTTCCCTTATAAAACTTGTGTATGTAAAATGTCTCCAACTTGTCTAAAAGATTTGCTAACACGGCGCCCTGGAGACATACTATTTTTGCTGCCGTTGTTGTTGTTGTTGTTGTAGCTGTTGTTGCTTTTTATACGACCCAAATCACCTCATTTTTTTTTTTTTTTAGTAGTAGTAGTAGTAGTAGTAGTAGTAGTAGTAGTAGTAGTAATTGTAGTAGTAGTTTTTTTTTATAATTTTGGAAGCTAAATATTCACGAAAAAGCTTATCCTAACCTTATCTGTATGTGTGTGTGTGTGTGTGTGTGTGTGTGTGTGTGTGTGTGTGTGTGTGTGTGTGTGTGTGTGTGTGAATCTATCCATGTATCTATTTATCTATCTCTATCTCTGTATCTATCAATATATATCAAAACATTTCTCTATCTCAACATGTCCCTTTCTTTTTCTTCATGTATCTATCAATCAATCAATCAACCTGTCTATCTACCTGTCTATATTTTCTGTATGTCTGTCTACCCGTATGTCTATCTATTTATCTATCTATCCATCTATCCACCCATCTATCTCCATATCTCTTTAGTCAGTCCCCTTCTCTTTGTGTCACTCCCGCTTAATGTATGATAATGAATTCACGCACTCGGACCCACAGATTAAGGATGCATGGAAAATGTGTAGCCCGTCCCCACCTATATACCGTGTGTGTGTGTGTGTGTGTGTGTGTGTGTGTGTGTGTGTGTGTGTGTGTGTGTGTGTGTGTGTGTGTGTGTGTTTTCGTTAGCTGTGGTCTTTGTTAATTTATTCACTGATGATTTTTGTGCATTGGAAAATAAAAAACATCTGGTCACGTTTTTTTTTCAAGGTCTGTATTTTTTTCTGCGAGTGTAAGGCTGTTTGTGTTGTTGTTGTTGTTGTTGCTGTTGTTGTAGTTGTTGTTGTCCTTCTTCTCCTTCTTCTTCTTCTTCTTCTTCTTCTTCTTCTTTTTCTTCTTGTTATTGCTGTTCGTTTTATTATTTTTACTACTACTACTACTACTACCACCACCACCACTGTTAATCCTACTATCGTTACCCCTATCATAAACCCCGCATATTATTTCCCTTCAAACGAGTCTTAACCTCAGAGGCCGCATAACCTATTTCTGAATCCACCAGCAGCTTTTGCCTCCCCTCGGCCGCCCTTTGAGCTTATTCCTTCCTCATCACTGCCTCTACTAATGCTTCCGTTCCCTTCCTTACCTGCTCTCTCTCTCTCTCTCTTTCTAATTTTCATACCTTTCTTCACTCCATTTCCTATTCCTTCCTTCTGTCTATCTCTTGCTTTCGTCCTTTCTTCCCCTCTGTTCCCTTTCCTTTCGTTTTTTTTCTCCTACGTTTCTCATTACTGCTTTCACAAATCTTTCCTTCCCTTTCCTTCTTTTCCTTTCCTTTCCCTTACTTTCTTTCCATCCCTTTCTCTTCTCCTCCCTTCCCTTCCCTTTCCCATCCCTTCCTTTCCTTTCCCTTCCCTTCCTTTCCTTTCCCTTCTCTTCTCTTCCCTTCCTTTTCCCTTCCCTTCCCTTCCTTTCCCTTCCCTTCCCTTCCCATCCCTTCCCTTTCCTTCCCTTCCTTCTCAACCCTTCCCTTCCCTTCCCTTCCCATCCCTTCCTCATGACGGCTCCCACAAACCTCATCCCCTCATTCTTTTTATACTGTGATTCTCATTTCTCTCCTTTTCAGAGTGTGAAGGTCCCATCTCTCCTTCCTTCCTCTCTCTCTCTTCCTTCTTCATAATCTCCAACATTCACACTTGTAGCTCTCCCTCCCTCTCTCCCTCCCTCCTATTCCTCGTTTCTTCCTCCCTCCTTCCTTCCTTCTTCCCAGATTGTTCCCTTTTTCCTGCTTCTCTTTCCCCCACTTTAATTTTTCCTTCCTTGTGTTTTCCTATCCACTTTTCCTTTCTTCCTTTCTTCCTTCATTCCTGCCTCCCGTCCTTCCTTCCTTCCTTCTCACCCTCCTCCCATATTTCCTTCCTTCCTTCCTTCCTTCCTTCCTTTTCTCCTTCACTGACATTCTTTTCATCTCTGCGGCTGTCACAATGGGTATCATCCTCCTCCTCCTCCTCCTCCTCCTCCTCCTCCTCCTCTATATTATTAAAACGCATCAGTCATCATTATTTCCTTCCGTGTCATCGTCCTCGTTAAATTTTAAGTCTTTTCTTCACACCTGTCGCTCCTCTTTTCTTTTCTTCTTTTTTTTTTGCTCTCGACATTATTATCTTTTACCTCACCTGCTCGTTTTCTTTTATTTTCTTTCTTTTTTCTTTCCTTTCCCTTTTATTCTCTTTTCCTTCTTTTCTTTTCGTCCCCTTTCTGTATTCTTTTCATCCCGTTTCATCAAGTTTTCTTCCTTCGCTCTCTTTCTCTTCCTTCTCTCTCCCTCTGTCTTCCCTTTCTCTGCCTCCATCTCATCCCATCTTCTTTTATGTCTCTTCTTCTGTCTCTTTGTTATCTGTTTCCTTCCTGTTTCCCTTCTTCTTTTCTCTGACACGTCTTCTTCCTCGTCTCTCTTCATTCCTGTCTGCTATGTCTCCACTCTTCTTCCATTGTCTTCCTTTTCTTCTTTCTTCTTGTGTTTCGTATTCTGTTCTACTTTCCTATCTATCCCTTTCCTTCTATCCCTTACTCTCTCCTCTATCGTCTTTTCTCTTCTTCTAAATCCTTCTTCTCTCCTTCCTTCCTTTGTTTCTCTTTCTCGTCTATCCTCTTCCCTTTCCTTTTTCATTCACGTTTTGTCTCCTCTCCCTTCTTTTCTCTTCTTCCAAACCCTTCTTCTCTCCCTCCTTTCCTCCTTCCTTTCTCTATTTCTTATTCACTTCTCTCTTCCTTTCCCTTTCCTTCTCTTCTTTCCCTCACTATCTCCTCATCCGTCTCTTTTCTTCTTCCAAACCCTTTTTCTTTCCCATTCTTTTCTCTCGTTCTGTTCCTTTCCCCGTCTTCCTTTCCTTCCTATTTCGTCTCCTATCTCTTCTCTTCCAAACCCTTCCTCTCTCCTTGCTCTCTTCCCTTCTCTGTCGTATTATTTTATCCTTTTTCTGTGTCTTTCCCCGCCTCCTTCATGCCCTGATGCCTGTCATATTTCTTATCTTCTTCCAACTTCTTATCTCTTTCCTTCCTTCCTTCCTGTCACTTCAGATTCTTCTTCCTCATTTCACTTCAACACACACACATCTTCACCCTCCCTCCCTCTCCCTTCCTCTCTCCCTCCCTCCCTCTCTCTGTCTCTCTCCCTTCCTCTTCATGTCCCGCAACGCCTCGAGGCTTTTTTTCCTTTTATTTTTATTCCTCTTTGGTACGGGAAAGTTGATATCGCTTTGATGGGTTTTCTTGTTGTTGTTGTTGTTGTTGTTGTAGTAGTTGTTGGTATTGGCGGTGGTGGTGGTGGTGGTTTTTCTTAACTTTCCTTTGTCTGTGGAAAATCGGTGTTGGTGAAGGGGAAGGACGTGCAAGGAAGGAAGGCAGGAAGAAAGGAAGGAGGTAAGAAAGGAAGGAAGGAAGGAAGGGAGAAAGAAAGAAACAAAGAAAGAAAAGAAACAAAAATAGTAAGGCTGCAAATAAGTAAGGGAAAGAAATAAAGAAAGAAGAATGAATGAAAGAAAGGAATGAAGAAAGAAAATTTGGAAGGAAGGAAGGAAGGAAAAAAGCAAGAAAAAGAGAAAAGGTTTGAAAGGAAGGAAGGAAACAAAGAAAGGAGGGATGGAAGGAAGGAAGGAAGGAAAAGAAAGGAAAGAACGAAGGAAGAAGGAAAGGAAATTAAAGAAAGAAGGAAGAAGAAGGAGAGCAGAGGAAGTCGCGGTACAGGAAACAGACGAAGACGCGAAAAGAGAAGCTGGAAGAATGCGAGGAGACGGAGAGGAATGGAGGAATATAAAGAAAGAATGAGGATGAAAAGTTGAACGATAAACAAAGGGAAATAGGCAATGAAAGAAAGAACAGCAAAGTCGTTATAGCGAATTTGAAGAGGAAGAAAAAGAAGAGATGAAGAGGAGGAGGAGGAGGAGGAGGAGGAGGATTTTATGTAAGGAAGAAAAGATGAAAATTATGATGATAAATAAAAACGTAGCAAGTAAAAGAGAGATAGAAAGGATGAAAGTGAGGAAAAGAATAATAGGAAGTAGACAAGAAAAGAAAAATAGTGTAGAAAATAAAAACTAAAGCAAATCAAAACAAGACAAAGTTCCCAAGTTAATAACAAATAAAAACAAAAAAGAAAATAGAAGAAAATGATTAAAAAGAAGAAAAAGACAAAGAAGACGAAAACGGAGACAAAGACGAAGAAAAGAAGGAAAAGAAAAGAAAAGAGGACGAAGGCAAAAACAAAGATGAGGAAAAGAATGAAAAGAAAAAAAAGAAGACAACGGCCAAGAAAAAGAAGACAAAGAAGACAACGACAAAGAAGAAGAAGAAAAGAAGAAACAACAAAGAAAACAACATTCTTCCTCTTATCCTACAAGTAGTTCTCTCGCATCGTTAAATCGTCATTTTCTTCTCTGGTGACACCATGAGGAGGAGGAGGAGGAGGAGGAGGAAGAGAAGTACCTTTGATACGTCCACAAAGGAGTCTGAAGGAGGCCGCGAAGGAGGGAGTGAAGGACGAATAAAATGTATCTGCTGTCTAACGGAGGAGGAGGAGGAGGAGGCAGGGAAGAAGGAGGAAGAAAACGGGAAAAGAAGTAAAAAAAGATGAGGAGGAGAAAGGAAGAAGAAAGGAAGGGGGGAAAGAAGGAAGGAAAAAGAGAAAAGAGGAGGGGGAAAGAATTTAGGAAGAAGAGAAGAAAGAGGAAAGAATGAACAATTGAAGAAGAGGTGGAGGAGGAGAAGATTATAAGAAGAAAGCAAGAAGAGAAGGAGGGGGGAAACGAGTAAGGAAGAGGAGGAGGAGGAGGAGGAGGAAGGAAGAAGAGAAGGAGGAGGGTAAAAGAAGGAAGAAATAAGAGGAAAGGGAGGAAAGAGGAAGAGGAGGAGGGGCAGGAAAGGAGTAAAGAAGAGAAGGACGAGAAGAAGGAGGAGGAGGAGGAGGAGCAGGAATCGAGGAGTAAGGAGACTTTTCACTTTGGAGAGGAAGGAAGAAAGGAAGGAAGGAAGGAAGGAAGGAAGGAAGGAAGGAAGTGACGGCCAAGGAAAGGGATGCTTGAAGGCGAGGAGATCAGAGGAGATTTGTGGCCGGGATAAGAGGAGGTTAGTAGGAGGGCGAGAGTGGGGTGGCGTGTGTGTGTGTGTGTGTGTGTGTGTGTGTGTGTGTGTGTGTGTGTGTGTGTGTGTGTGTGTGTGTGTGTGTGTGTGTGTGTGTGTGTGTTAAGTAGTAGTAGTAGTAGTAGTAGTAGTAGTAGTAGTAGGTGAAGGATCATTGGTATAGGATAATAATGATGAGAATGCTGATGCTGATGATGATGATGGAAGGAAGGCAGAGAGGCCGCTTGTAATCGCATCTCCAAGTCAATCTAGCAAGACTGTAATTCGCAGAGATGATGAGCAAGATAACTCCCTATCTTCGATCTACGGGAAGAAAATGGAGATGATGACCAAGATAACTTCCTCCATACACGGCAAGGAAAGAAAGAGAGGAGAAAAAAAGGGGATGATCAAGTAAAAGGGAAAAAAAGTTGATTACCAAGATTAGTCCCCCCTTCGATCCACGGCCAGGGAAAGAAAATGGGAATAGGATGAAGGGAGTATTAGTGGGCGGGGCTTGGCGTAGGTCCTCAGAAAATTGAGTATATATTATAGTTAGGTGGTTAGGTAGTGTTAGAGTTGCGTTGCTTTTTCTTCTTTCTTTTCTTTTTGTTTTGTTTTTCTTTCTTCGGGTCCTGGTGTGTTTTTCTTGATATTTTATTCTTCGTTTTCTTTTTTTACTTCGGTTTTGTTTGTTTTCTTTTCTTTCTTGTTGTTTCCGTATTTGTTTATTTTTTATTATGTCCTTGCTTTTTTTCTTCTATTTCCCTCATATTATTATTATTATTATCATTATTATTATTATTATTATTATTATTATTATTATTATTATTATTATTATTATTATTATTATTATTATTATTATTACATTTCTCATATTCATTCTTATTTTTGTCGTTCTTTCTTTTCCTTCTTTTCTTCTTGTTTGTTTTTCTCTTTTTCTTCTGTTTTCTTATTATTATTATTAATAGTTTTCTTATTTTTCTTATTATTTTTGTTATTCTTTCTTCTTTTCCTCTTTCTTCAGTTCTTCCTTTTTTTTCTAATTATTAACGGTACTTTAATTTCCTAAACATCGGAATAGATAGATAGATAGATAGATAGATATGTAGATAGATGGATAGATAGATAGATAGATAGACACACTGACAGACAAACAGACAAACTTAGACACAATCCACTCCCTTAGTTTTGCGTCGGAGAATTCCATCACAGGATTCTTCTTCTTTTTTTATCATTTATATTCTTTTTTATCTCCCCCGAAAACAGTTTGAGACTTTGTTTACTTTGGGCGAAATGAGATTTTTCCGCCGCGGTGGTTGTCTTTTAAGCGGGGAGGGTTTGTCTACGAAACTGTGTGTGTGTGTGTGTGTGTGTGTGTGTGTGTGTGTGTGTGTAAATTGGGATATCTTGAAGTGAGAAAAAAAAAGAAAGAAAGGATGGAAGGAAAGAAAGAAAGAAAGAAAGAAAGAAGGCAGAAAGAGAAAAAGATAAAGAGAGAGAGAGAGAGAGAGAGAGAGAGAGAGAGAGAGAGAGAGAGAGATTCCTGACCTCTATTCAAATGCACAATTAACCCATTCTTTCCACCCTCCATCCATCCTTCCTTTCCCTCTTAAAATAGCGATCATTCCAAGAGCTTCAAGGAGATAGATAGAGAGAAAGTGATTTTTATTAGAACGTCTTATGCATTATTAAAACAGAATACATCATTTTTTTACTGCAAATAAGACAGGAATTCCAATCACGCTTGCAAAGAATAACGTGATGTAAATGATAATGATAAAAAAAAACAAATGTATATCTTAGCTAACGCCTTTCATTCACTTCCACACGTCCGACGCCCCTGACTCAATTTGGAGAGGCGGTGGCGGAGTGGTCAGCATGCGGGGGTGGTGAGAGCTAGAAGGACCTAGGTTCGAGTCCAACCGAAGGACGTTGTCAATTTTCAACTATTGCCGAGTGGTGGAAGACTACCCACATGCTGATTTGGGTCAAGAGGAGCGCCGGGGGAAGAACTGGCGGAGACGATACAGAACGCCCAACCTCGAGGAAGCTGATTTAGTAAGAGAGATGTGAAGTTATCAGTTGAGATTTTGAGCTAAGGATAGACCGAGGATATTTAGTGTTGAAGAAGGTGACAGCTAAGTGTTGTCGAAGAATAGGGGATAGGTGTCATTTACATCCCGGCAACCACTATAAACAAAATTCGTCTGCACCACTAACGGGTCGTCTAGGTGAACCCTCAAGAGAGCCTATCAGCGCTACAGACTGCACCTGAAAAAATATTGTTGTGTCATATAAAAGAAATGTTTGTAATTAGCTAGACCCACTTATGCGACTCGATCTCTTCAGGAATGCAAGCTTTTTAGAACGAGGAGGATTTGAACGTATTGTATGGCCCGAAGCTGAGTGGAGACGTGTATTGATCGTTCTTAAGGACTCACAACACTGTCTATAAAAGAAATATATTGGTTCGTTTGTCTTTTATTTTCTCTCTCTCTCTCTCTCTCTCTCTCTCTCTCTCTCTCTCTCTCTCTCTCTCTCTCTCTCTCTCTCTCTCTCTCTCCTCTCTCTCTCTCTCTCTCTCTCTCTCTCTCTCTCTCTCTCTCTCTCTCTCTCTCTCTCTCTCTCTCTCTCTCTCTCTCTCTCTCTCTCTCTCTCTCTCTCTCTCTCTCTCTCTCTCTCTCTCTCTCTCCCCTTCCCTCCGTTCCTTCCTCCACTCCAGTTGTTGTTGTTGTTGTTGTTGTCGTTGTTTTTAATTATATTTTTCTCAGTAGTCTCAAAGTCATAAGAAGATTTACGTAAGGGACTTGTTATTTCTACTTTTTTCGTCTCCTTTCACCTCCTTCTTCTCTTCCTCCTCCTCCTCCTCTTCCTCCTCCTCCTCCTCTTCCACGTACTCGTAATCCTCTCCTGTAACTCCCTTCTTGCCAATATTGCTGTTTTTAATGATGGCTTTCTCATTTTTATTTTTATTATTATCATTATTATTATTATTATTATTATTATTATTATTATTATTATTATTATTATTATTATTATTATTATTATTATTATTATTATTATCCTCCTTTATCTCTCGTCTTTCCCTCCCCCCCCCCTCCCTCGTAACTAACTTTCTTCTCTCTAATAATATGGTTTAAAAAGAACGGGTGACTTATTTTTCAAAGCCACAAGACTTCCCTCATAAGGCGATTATTATCATTATTACTATTATTATTATTATCATTATTATTGGTATTTTTGTCCTTCTACATCTTCTTTCTTTCTCTCCTTTCGTCTTAACTCCCTTCGCTCAAATATTATGATTTAAAAAGAATGGTTGACTTATTCTTCAATGCCACGAAACGACTTACACTGTGGGACTTATTATTGTTGTTATTATCATTATCATTGGTATTTGTGTCCCATATATCTTGCCTAACCCTCCCTCCCTCGTGACTCTCTACTTCAATATTGGGGTTGACTTATTCTTCAAACCCACAAAAGACGTCTCACAGGGAATTATTCTTATTATCATTATCATTGGTATCTGTGTCCTATATCTCATGCCTTTCCCTACCTCGTGACTCTCTACTTCAATATTGGGGTTGACTTATTCTTCAAAGCCACAAGACGCCTCACACTAGGGTATTCGTATTGGTATGTTCATCCTTCTCTTCGCCTTTTGTCCTTCTCTCCTCTCATTGCTTTTCCATTCCTCCCTCGCGACTCTCTACTTCAATATTATGGTTAACTTATTCTTCAAAGCCACAAGACGTCTCACACTAGGGCATTTATTTTGGTATTTTCATCCTTCTCTTCGATTTTTGTCCTCTCCTCTCCTTGCTTTTCCATTTCTCCCTCGTGACGCTCTACTTCAATATTACGGGTGACTTATTTTTCAGACCCTCAAAAGACGCCTCACACTATTGGATTCGTATTGGCATTTTCATCCTCCTTCGCCTTTTGTTCTCTCTCTCTCTCCTCTCTCCTCTCCTTCCACCTGCGTATCTCCCCCTCTCCTCGCCGCCCACTAATACACGCTGTCAACACGTAAACACACCCACTTGTCTCTCGGACAGGAATAGACTCCAACCAACTTTTTTTCTATTTTCCTTCTCGTCTCTCTTTCTCCCATTCTTAGTTGTCTTTCTCTCTCTGATTGACTGATTTTCCCTTCCTTCCTTTTCGTCTTCCTCCTTTTCTCTAAACATTCGTCTTCCTCTTTATTTCCTCTATTCCTTTTCTCCTTTCTCTTCTTCCTAGCTTTCTCCCACCCTTCGTTTTCTTCATCTTTCTTTTTCCTTTTCTTCTTAGCCCTCTCCTTTACCCTTCGTCTTCTATCTTTATTCTCCTTTCTTTCCTTTTCTTCCTTTTCTCTTCTTTTCCTTCGTCTTCTTTTTTTCATCTCTCGAGCCCTTTGTCTTCTTCTAATCTCTCTCCTTCATTCATTTTCGCTACTAAGTCACTGTTTTTTTATCCTTTTTATCTCTCCTATCCTTTATTTCCTCTCCCTCTTCTCTCCTTTTCTGTAGTTCTTTCCTCCCTTCCTTCCACCTGTGTCTTATCTAACCTTTCCTTTACCTCTCCGTCTATTCTTCTTTTCTCTTCTCCTCCCTTCTTTCTCCCCTGTTCTTCCTTCCACATCTCCCTCTCCTCTTCTTCAGTTCTTACCTCCCTCCTCTTCCACCTGTGTCTTATCTAACTTTTCCTTTACCTCTCCAACTCTTCTTCTTTTCTCTTCTCCCTTTTTTCTCCCTTGTCCTTCCTCCCATATGTCCCTTCTCCATCTTCGTCCCTCACCCACCTACTCGCTTCCAATCAGTCTTTTCTTAATCCTCTTCTACCTTGTTCTCTCGTGTCCTCGTGGCATTACCGTACAAAAGGAGGATTAATAAGAGGGTTTCAGCTCCCCTTTCTGCCCACATCCCTCTCTTAACTCTCGTGGGCCTTGTTGCTTCTCCTCCCACTCCTCCTCCTCGTCTAAAGCTATCTTAGGCACGGGGAGTTACGGTTCACATGAGCGTCGGTTTTGTTCTTTTTCCACCACCACCACTACTGCTACTACTACCATCTTACCTATCTGTCTCTCTGTCTTCTTACCTAACTACCCACACACCTGCCTACACACTCAGGTACCTCCCTTTCTTTTTCCCTCCCTCCACCACCACTACTACTACTACTACTGCTACTACTACCACCATCACCTCGTCTCTACCTCTCTATCTACTTACCTGACTACCCACACACCTGCCTACACACCCATGTACCTGCCCACACACACCTGTAAGTTCTTGAGTAGGCGTGTGGTGGGCGACACTATAAGCCCATCCGTACACGTAACTCCTTTCCTCGTCTCTCACTTAACTCTCCTCCTTATCTTCTCGCTCTACCACTCCCTCCTTCCTTACTTCTATTTTTTCTTCCTTACTTCTTCCGTCCTTACTCAGTTCCTCCTTTACTCTCTATTCCCTCATCCTTCTCTCAGTCCTTCCTTTCCTTGCGCTCTCCCTCCCACCCTCTCTCCCTTTCTGTCCCTTCCTTCTTCACTCTTTCTTTCCTCCAATATTTCTTCCTTTTCTTCCCTGCTTCATTCTCCTTTACTCTCTCTCTCTGTTTCCTCATCCTTCTCTCAATCCCTCTCCTCCATCCCTTCCTCCTTTCCTCTCCCTCCCTCCCTCCCACTCTCTCTCCCTCCCTCCCTCCCTCCCTCCCTTTCTGTCATGGGCATGTTAGGGTTTAATGCATTCCCGTGGCAATAATCCGAGAGAGGACAGGGAACGAAGTGGGTGGAGAGAGAGAGAGAGAGAGAGAGAGAGAGAGAGAGAGAGAGAGAGAGAGAGAGAGAGAGAGAGAGAGAGAGAGAGAGAGAGAGAGAGAGAGAGAGAGAGAGAGAGAGAGAGAGAGAGAATCTGGTAAATCGGAGAAAGTGAGGAAATGGTGAGTCAGTTCTGGTGTCTTTTTTTTTTAAGCTATTGAAAAAAAACACGAAACTTAGACATTAAATCTTTTCGCAGCCTTTTAATTAACTCTTTTTACTCATCTTTTTTTTTTGCGCTTTATTTTTTTATTTCCTTTCTTGTGTCTTGATAGTTAATTTTACGGTTGTTTTATTTTTAATTGTTTGTTTGTTCTCTTGTTTTTTATTTATATCTTTTTTTTGTTTTCCTTCTTTAATTTCTTCTTTTTTTACGTTTTTTCCTTTTAATTGTTTGGTTATTATTGCTTCTGTTTCCTTTTATTTATTTATTCCTATTTTTCTACCCAAGTTTACGCCTCTGCACATACTTCATATTTCTTCTATTTCTTTCCATTATTTTATCTTCCTTTTTATTTATATACTCCCGTGGACAACTCTGTACATACGCACGAATATTTACTGTGCGTTCAAGCTTACCCAGAGTCAACTTATCTTACTTCCGGGTCAAACTTTTCCTCTCAAATTTCTCTTTCTGTGTCATCCCGTTTAAAAAAAGAAGAGCGAAAAAAAACTAACGACCTCCGCATTAAGCTTTTCAAAAATGTCTGTGCAAAAAAAAAGTGTGTTGAATTTTTAAGGAGGGGGGAAGAAAAGCACTGAAAAGGGTTAAGATATTTATTACGTACTCTCTGTGTGTGTGTGTGTGTGTGTGTGTGTGTGTGTGTGTGTGTGTGTGTGTGGCTAAATAAGCGGGGAAAGATCAAAGGAAATTGGCTGAATGGATGGTCGTTTCCGGATACACTCAGTCGAGAGGTGATGGTGGTGGTGGTGCTGGTAGTGGTGGTGGCGGTGATGGTGGTGGTGGTGGTGATGATGGCTGTGCTAGTGGTAGGGGTAGTGATGATGGGACACGTCGATGGTAATGCATGATTGGTGATGGTTGTAATGGTGGTGATGATGATGGAATTAATAGTGGTGATGAAAACGGTGCTAGAGGTGGTGATGGTGAGGAAGTCTGTGATGGTGATGAAGATGCTGGTGGTGAATATAACCATGCAAGTGGCGGTGGTAGTGGTGGTGACAGGTGTTGGTAGTGGTGATGGTGGTGATGGCTATAACGGTATGTTGACTTGAAACTCGGCAGCGGTGGTGATGGTGATGACGGTGGTGGTGGTGATGATAGTTGTGGTGATTGTGGTAGTCAGAGGTGGTGGTGGTCGTGGTGTTGATAGTAGTAGTCAGTAACGCTGATGACGGTGCTAGCGGTGAGGTCATCTGGCTGGTTGGCTGGCGGGCGAGGTGAGCGGCGCTTGGGCAGAAAACTCTCCGGCCTCGACCAGCCACGTTTCACTAACACGTGCCTAATGTTTTCCCCCAAGTATGCAGGATGTAGCCGGTCGCGCGGAGGGCTTATCCATGCGTGATGAGGGTATTACTGAGGGAAAGAACTACCATCCCTTTGAAGATTTAGCATATTCGTGGAAAGCTGCATTAACCCAATAGTTATTTTTTGTATTGATAACACGAAGCGAGGGAGACATGTTTTGCGATCATGGATTATCTCTTTTCAACCTTGTGAGGAGCTGTTAATCCTCCCTGTTATGCTCGTATTGTGAAGGATATATTTGTTTTAGGTCATGGAAACTGTATATATGTTAGTCTTTCCTGTTATGCTCGTATCGGGAAAAAAAATACGTGTTTTAGATAAGGGAAAGTGTGTGTGTGTGTGTGTGTGTGTGTGTGTGTGTGTGTGTGTGTGTGTGTGTGTGTGTGTGTGTGTGTGTGTGTGTGTGTTAACTCTTCCACTTATGATCGTATTGGAAAGGAAATCTGTGTTTTAGGTCAGGAGAAAGTGTGTATATATGTTAACATTTACAGTTGTGTTCGTATTATGATGAAAATACGTGTTTTAGATCAAGGAATGCGTGGTCCTTCTGTTCGTATTGGGTCGGAAATATGTGTTTTAGGTCAGGAAAACTGTGTGTCTATCAATAAAATGCTCCGTTAACCCTTGTGGATCCGACCTTATTTGCGCAAACAAAGGAATATAGATTTCTGTCTCACGGGAAATCTCTTTTTACCATCCGGAGAGCTTTGTTAATTCTACCCGTTCTGTTTGTAGTCAGAAAACAAAGGAATGTGTGCTTTGAACCCACATAAAACCTCTCAACTCGAGGAAAATTCTTTTTACGATGCTGGTCATGTGTGTGATATTTGTCTGTGAAGGAAATAAAGACAGTTACGTGTTAAAACTACATTTAGATCCCTCTATACCACGGAAAACGCGTAAATAATTATTGGTCGTATTGTTGTGAAGTGGAGCGCAGTTGATCCCTGCCCTGAAATCCTAGGAATCATTTATTAATGGAAAGCAGGATCAAGACTTTTAATTGTTAACGAGGCTGTGAGGATAAGCGTCATGGATATCCGTCCTAAACTGGTGCGAAGCGGCGTATACTCACACGTGGAGAGTTTTCTGAACTCCGAGAACTGCGTTGCAATATATACGTGGAAACCTACTTGTATCTCTTATTCGAAACATTTTTTTACAGAATTAAACTTAACCCGGTAGCAGCGATGGGCCAAATTTGTGGTTTTACCGTGTACCAGCGACGGGCCACATTTTTGCCATGATATAACCCCGCCAAAATAGTCGATGCATAAACTGATCACAAAATGCGTTGATATATATATTATGAAGTGGTTTACAAGAGCGATGAATTTTCTATTTAATTCGCTTAGAGGGGCCTTTAAAAACGTGATCCCCGCAGCTACCAGGTTAAACGTATATGAATGTGTTTTCTATATGCATTGTTATTTATTACTGTAAAAGCCTGTGTGAACTTTTTCTTATTAATAGTTGAGGAGGCAATTCAGGGGCAACACAAAGAAAACGAAAGCAAAGAAATAACAAAAAAGAAACTCTGTACTTATAAAAGGTTGATAGTAAAGGTTTTATTCATTTTTATTTAGTGTTCAGCGTCTTTTCAAGCTGTATATCATGTGTAGGGCAATTTTTATCTTAATTTCCACTTATTGTGAATGTTATTGTGTGTGTGTGTGTGTGTGTGTGTGTGTGTGTGTGTGTGTGTGTTTTGATCATGTACGTCCAATATACTCTATTTGACATGATATTTTTTGTCTTGATTCTGACTTGTTTTTCTCTTTCTTTTTTTCAGAGAAGCTAGGATGAGGACACGTGGCAGTAACTGTACATACAAATGGTGAGTGTATCTTTGTACGTGTGTGTATGTAGCTATTTTATTTACATACTTATCTATCTTTATTTGCTTGTTTCTTTCCTTCAGTCAATCCTTCCTTCTTTCCTTCCTTTCTTCATTCATTTTCGTTTTTCTGTCTTCCGTCTTTCTTCTTTCCTCTCTCTCACCTTGGCTCCATTTTTACATCTTCATCTACATTTCTCTTTTCACTCCGGATAATCCTTTCCTTTGGGTCCCATGCAGCTTAATTAGGCCATTACTCTTTCCTCCTCCTCCTCCTCCTCCTCCCCACGGCCACCTTTCTGTCCTTGGCCTTTCCTTTCCTTTCCTTAATTTGGCCAACTTTTTCCTCGCCTTCAATTTATGTATTCCAGCTCTTCTTCTTCTTCGTCTTTCTTCGGTTTTTTTTTTCTCCTTTTTCCGCTTTTCTTCCTCTTCTTCTTCTTCTTCTTCTTCTTCTTCTTCTTCCTATTATGCATGCAGATTTTCCCTTTCGCCATCGTCTTCTACCTCTTCCTCCTCCGTTTCCTCCTCCTCCTCCTCCTCCTCCTCCTCCTCCTCCTCTAGCCATTGGTTCACTTCGCTATTCAACACTGCACTGCCATTAATTTTGTTTTGTCCGCCCTTCCCTTCCTTTCCTTTCCCTTCCTTCCCTTCTCTTTTCTTTCCCTTTCCTTCCTTTCTCTTCCTTTCCCTGCCCTTCCCTTCCCTCTCTATCCCCTATCTTCCCATACCTTCCCTTCCCTTTCCTTCCCTTCCATTCCATTCATTTATCTTCCCTTTCCTTCCCTTCACTTCACTTCCTTTCCCTTCCTTTCTCTTCCTTTCCTTCCTTACCCTTCCCTTCCTTTCCTTTCCCCTCACTTACATTCCCCTCCTTCCCCTTCCCTTTTTTTCTCTTCCTTTTCCATACCTTCCCCTTCATGTCTTTCCCTTTCATTTTCCTTAATTTCCCTTCCTTTTTATTCCCTCCCCTTTGCTTTCCTTCCTTTTCCTTCCCTTCCCTTCCCTTCCCTTCCTTTTCCTTCCTTTTCCTTCTTTTTCCTTCCCTTCCCTTTCCTTTTCCTTCCTTTCCCTCCCAGTCCCTTCCTTTCCATTCCTTTCCCTTCCCTGCCCTCCCCTCCCCTCCCCTCCCTTCCCTTCCCTTCCCTTCCCTTCCCTTCCCTTCCCTTCGTTCTATTGCTTTCGCTTTATCCTCAGTAATGTTTATGGCTCCAAGGTTTATGCTCGGCCCTTATCCCCTTCTGGAACAATGATGTCGAAGGCAATAATAATAATAATAATAATAATAATAATAATAATAATAATAATAATAATGATAGTGGTGAGAGCAATGATTATGAGATGAAGAAGAAAAAGAATAAGAACAAGAAGGATGACAATAAAATAAAGGGGAAGAAATATAAAAAAGAGTGAATGAGACAAAGAAGAAAAAGAACAGGAATAAGAATGATAATAAAACAAGGGAAGGAGGATAAAAAAATGCATAAGAAAAAGAAGTAAAGAAAATAATAGAGTAATTGAATTTATTGAAGGGATCGCGTGTCTCTAAGTAGATTTAAGGACTAATTATAATCTTCTTCACTCAGATCAAAAAAAGGATAGAGCTTAATTACTTACGAATATTTTTTGTACTAAACTTTTATTTATTTCAAGTTCATGCGGAATGTGTGTGGGTTTGGAGGGGGGACGGAGGGTAGGACGTGAGTGTGCGAATGTGTGTGTGTGTGTGTGTGTGTGTGTGTGTGTGTGTGTGTGTGTGTGTGTTTGCGCACGTGCCACCTCTAGCCCAATTACTGCCACCACCACCACCACTACCCCCTCCATTATCACCACCACCACCATCACCACCACCACCACCACCACTACCACCACCACCACCATCACTACCACCACCACCACCACCACTACCACAGACACAACCACCACCACTGTTATTACCACCTTTTCCTCCTCCTCCTCCTCCTCCTCCTCCTCTTCCCCCCTGCCGAGGTAGATTAATGGGAACCCAACACACATCTTCCATCACTGAGAAGAATAATGATGTGTCGACGTACGTACACACACACACACACACACACACACACACACACACACACACACACACACACACACACAGAGAGAGAGAGAGAGAGAGAGAGAGAGAGAGAGAGAGAGAGAGAGAGAGAGAGAGAGAGAGAGAGAGAGAGAGACGGTTATCTTATGGGAGTTTAATTCCTATGAGCTTGTGATGGAATTGCGTGAGAGAGAGAGAGAGAGAGAGAGAGAGAGAGAGAGAGAGAGAGAGAGAGAGAGAGAGAGAGAGAGAATGGTTGATGAAAACGTGGATCAGGAAATGAGGGAGGCAATTTGATGATGACGTAGAGAGGAGGAGGAGGAGGAGGAGGAGGAGGAGGAGGAGGAGGAGGAGGAGGAGGCAGTTGCGTAGACTGAGGGGGAGGAAGAAAGAGAAAGGAAAGAAGAAAAGATAAAAAACAGAAGAAAAAGAAGAGAAAAATACGAAAAGAAAGAAGAAACAGGAAAAAGAAGAAAATTAAAATAGTGAAGAACAAAAATAGACTCAGATTAAAAGAGGAACAGAACGCAGAAGATAAAAAGACATCGACTGACAAGAAGAAAATGGGAAGAAAGATGAAATGAAGCAGAGGAAGAACACGAAGAGGAGGAGGAGGAGGAGGAGGAGGCAAGGAAGGACCGAGGAAACTATCTGGTGTGCTGAAGTTGAGGAAGTTAAGTCTGAAGCGGAGATGAAGTCCGGAAAAGGAAGGGAAGTGAAATAAGATAAAGAAGAGGAGGAGGAGGAGGAGGAGGAGGAGGAGGAGGAGGAGGAGGAGGAGGAGGAGGAGGAAAATGAGGACGAGGAGGAAAACAAGAAGAAAGGGAGAGAGAGACTGAAAGAGATTTGGTTCAGCAAGGCGTTTTAAGGCTGTTTAAGTTGTGAAAGTAGTAGTAGTAGTAGTAGTAGTAGTAGTAGTGGTGGTAGTATGAGGGGGAGGAGGTGGAGGAGGAGGAGAAGGAAAAGTAGTAGAAGTAGCAGTAGTAATAGCTGTAGTAGTAATAATAGTAATAGTAGTAGTAGTAGTAGTAGCAGTAGTAGTAGTAGTAGTAGTAGAAGATGAAGTTGAAGAAGAAAAAGAAAAAAAGAAGAAGCAGAAGAAAAATGAAAATGAAAATAAAAATGAAGAAGTAGAAATAGAAACAGTAGTAGTAGTAGTAGTAGTAGTAGTAGTAGCGTAGCAATAGTAAACAATTCAACTCATGAAAAAACAAAACCAAGGAAAAAAGAAAAACAGGAAAAAACAACATTCACACACACAAAACACATCATTTCTTCCTTTTCTTTTTCTTTCCTTTTCATCGTATTGTCGTTCCCTTGCGTCGTGTCATATTCTGTCCTCCTCCTCCTCCTCTGTCACCGTCGCTGTCATCGTCGTCTCTGTGTGGCGCGGGCGGGCGACGAGCGCTGAGCAGTGCGTCCCTTTGATCCTGTGGCTTTGTTATGATGGTTTGGAGGGAGAACACGCGAGAGAGAGAGAAAGATAGATAGATAGATAGATAGAGAGAGAGAGAAAGATAGATAGATAGATAGAGAGAGATGAATGAATGAATAATTAAACGAACGGTTAAAAATAAAGAAAGAGAAAGGGAGGACTGTAAAAAATGGATCAGGGTGGAAGAGAGAGAGAGAGAGAGAGAGAGAGAGAGAGAGAGAGAGAGAGAGAGAGAGAGAGAGAGAGAGAGAGAGAGAGAGAGAGAGAGAGAGAGAGAGAGAGAGAGAGAGAGAGAGAGAGAGAGAGAGAGAGATGAATGAATGGATAATTGAATGCAAGAGTGGTTAAGAAAAGAATATGAAACAAGGAGGAACGTAAAAGATGAAGCCGGGTTGAATAGACAAAGAAACAGAGAGAGAGAGAGAGAGAGAGAGAGAGAGAGAGAGAGAGAGAGAGAGAGAGAGAGAGAACAATAGTAGGAGGCATACATACACACACACATACATACAAGCGTAGGCGGAACATGGACTGGCTGCTAACTCACTAATAGCAAAACAGGAAAACGTATTGAGAGTAACTGAGGCGGACGTTTTGAAAGCATGGGAAGGAGGAGGCATTGAGAGCATGTGAGGAAGGTGTATTAAGGACATTATAGAGGACGTATTTAGGTCATGAGAAAAGGACGTATTGAGAGCATAGGAGGAGGTAAAGGTAAAGGTGGGTGCATACGCTATAGCTGCGCGTGGCTACTGTGCTCATCTCCGATCCGTTGGCCCTTTGAGCCTGTGGTAGGTAAGAACTAGTTGCCCCGGGACACGGCCAATGTGAAATCTGAATTACCACTGTTTACCATCCCCAGGTTTCCCCAAGTACCCGTTTACCGATCAGCCCGAAAGGGAGGATGAACAGCTGGGTGATCTGCACGCCAACTCCCCGGGCCTGGGTTCGAACACGGGCCCACGGATCATTAGACCACGATATAGTAAGAGGATGTACTAGTATCAAGGGCATAGGAAAAGGACGTATTGAAACCATAGGAGGAAGGCGTATTAAGGACATAGGATAAGGACATATTGAGACCATGAAAAGGAACGTATTAAGAGCACTGTGACCATTAGACCACGATATAGGAAGAGGATGTACTCGAATTAAAGGCATAGAAAAAGGACGTATTGAAACCATAGGAGGAAGGCGTATTAAGGACATAGGAAAACGACATATTCAGACCGTGAAAAAGAACGTATTAAGAGCATGGAAAAGGAGGTATTAAGCTTTGAGAGCATTGTAATAGGGCGTGTTTAGGGCACATAAAAAGAATATATTTCGAGCATGGAAAAGAATGTATTAAAGGCATTGGACAAGGGCGTGTTTTGGGCATTGGAAAAGGATGTATTTCGGGCATGGGATGACTTGCCGCTAAATGGGACTAGAATGCGGGAATTGATTGGCTTATAACACGTTTGTCCTTGGGCGTGGAAATAGCATAGGAGAAGACGAATGAGAAATACAAGATAAAGAATGAATTAAAACTTTTCATTGCTACTAACTTTGACGTTATTCCTCTTTCGTCTGTGTTGTTGTTTTCGCTTTCTTGTTCCAGGTAAACACACTGATTTGATTTGATGTTTACGCCGCCTGGAAACTGGAAGGGAGAGTTTGTCGAAATAAAAAAAGCAATAGAAAACGATAAATTAATTCTTACATTGCCTAGTACATATATTACCATTTTTCTTTTCTATATATTCCACTTTTCACTATTTCCTACGTGCAGTATATATTCTTTTTGTATTTTCACCTTCATATGCAGGTAAAATGAAGTACAATGTTGTTTTTTTCTCTCTCTAATTTTCCTTTCCATTTCCACACACAGATAAAATTGTTCTGTGGTGTTTTTTGTTTTTGTTTTTGTTTTGTTTTTTGCGTAACATCATGTCACACGTGGCTAACATGTGGTATAATACAATTCCGCTCGACGCTTTCATATGCAGTTAAAGTGATTTATATATATACTGTATTTTGCTGTATATCATTTCATACTTAAATAACATGTGGTAAAGTGTATGGTTTCCTTTCACACTAGCTCATATTATCTTATTTAAATGTGATATGTTTTTTTTTTTCTTATTGCTTTGCTCTTTCTCTCTTTATCTATCTATCTCTTTATCTATATCTATCTGTCTGTCTATCTATCTAACTTTTTATATACCTCTTTCCACAATCAGAATGTCTAATCCTCTTTCATACCATGTTCAAATGTTGTATAGTATATGTTCTTCACGAGGGAAGGAAGGGAGTGTATTGTGGAAGTGTTCATGACAAGGAGAGATTAGCACAGAGTAAATACAGGAGAACAGTGTAGGTTGTCAAAAGTTAGTATAGGTATGGGCCATTTTCACAGTCAGTGTATATAACTACCAAAACCAGTCGTTCCCTAAGGCTGCTGTACGTTTGATCTGTGTACGTCACTTGGGGGTCGTTCCACAGCTCCCGTGTGGGGCCTCTTGATCTTGACACACCTCATTGGTCACTGTTGTGGAAACGCGTCCGGAGTTTGATTCGATCGTGAAACAAGTATTGGAGGATGTTTGGCGTGGAATGAGATGGATGATGAGTACGGGGGATGGAATGAGAACACTGATTCATATTTACCTTGGAATGAGAAGGGAAACTGTAGGAAATGAGATGAAAATAGAGAGGAAAATTTGCCATGGAACAGGAAGAGAGAATATAGGGAAAGAGCTTCGAATAGAATGGAATGGAAGGGAAATGGGACGAGAACACTGCTTTATATTTGCCTTGGAATGTGAAGGGAAGATGTAGGAAATGGTATGAGAACGCTGGAGAATATTTACCGCGAAACAGGAAGGAAGAATATGGAAAGGAGTCGAATATTGGTGAATGGATGGCAAGATCAGAAAGGAGACTATCAAAGGGGCGGCCCAAGACAGACTGTTCGGAGACAAAGTGAGGGAGTTGGGACTGAAATGGTTTAAACATATGCAGAAGAAAAGAGATGCTTGGTAAATCGCGAGAAGAGAGGTGAGAATATAGAGCTGTCAGTCAAAAGGGAAACAAAGAGACAGCCCAGGTTAGACGCTTCAGAAAGAGAGATAACCTTGTCGAAATTGAGATGGCTTGAACACATGCGGAAGAAAAGGGATTCTTGGTATATCGCGAGAAGGATGCTGGGGATAGAACTGTCAGTCAAGAGGGAAACAAAGAGACAGCCCAGGTTAGACGCTTCAGAAAGATAGATACCCTTGTCGAAACTGAGATGGTTTGAACACATGCGGAAGAAAACAGATGCTTGGTAAATCGCGAGACAAAGGGACAGCTCAGAGTAGACGGTTCAGAGACAAAGAGAGTCGAAATTGAGGTGATTTGGACACGCACGAAAGAGAGATGCTGGGGTATATAGGAGGAAGGATGCTGGGAAGGATTTGGACACGTTAGGAAGAGAAAGAGATGCTGGGTATATCGGGGGATGGATGCTGGAAACGGAGCTACCAGACAAAACGAGAAGAGAAAGGATAAAGAGGAGATTGGATGCTGGAGATGAAGCTACCAGGTAAAAGGGATAGAGAAAGGACAAAGTGGAGGTTTACAGATGTCATGAAGGGGTGGACATGCAGGCAGTCGCGTGATAGAAGAGGAAGCTGCAGAGGACAGGAAAATATGAAAACGCTCTGACGGTCTCTAACGGGAGCAGCCAAAGGAAGAAGAAGAGGAAGAAGAGGAGGAGCGTGGCAGGGAAAGGTCAGGAACCGGATATGTTTGCCGACCTGATTAATCCTCATATCAAGGGAAAAATCAACCTGCTTTTGGAAAATTTAACGGCGGTGTAAAAAATGAAACGTCAGAAAAATAAGTTGATTATGAAGCGATTTTGCCAACATTTCGGTTTTATATCAGCTCACGGTTTTTCATGGTAGTTTTTTTCATATTAATTTTAAATACTAAGTGGAAGTAAAGTAAAGATGTGGGTATAAACTGTAGCTACACGTTGCCTCGGTGCACATCTCCATCACACCTGCCCTTAACTCCTCTCCTATCTAATCTACAGTCTCTCTTTTAATCTGTATAAGGTAAGAACACACTACTATATTATTTTAGGTAAGAACACACCCACCCCAGAACGCAGGACAGTTGTGGCATCCGGGTTACCACAGTTTGCCTTCCCCAGGCTTCCCCAGGTACCCATTTACCGGCCCGGCTAATTGGAAGGGGGTGTGCAAATTGGCGAACAGGCGTTAATATGGGAGAATGGGATGGGACGGTGTATACATTGTGGAGGTGAAGTTGTTGCGATTTCGACACGGCTGAGAGAGGGAGAGGGAGTGGGAGAGGGAGTGAGAGAGGGAGTGAGAGATGGAGAGAGAGAGAGAGAGAGAGAGAGAGAGAGAGAGAGAGAGAGAGAGAGAGAGAGAGAGAGAGAGAGAGAATGAAAATTTCGCCACGGTGCTGAGAGAAAGAAAGAAAGAAAGAAAGAAAGAAAGAAAGAAAGAAAGAAGAAGAAAAAGAAGAAAAAGAAGATGAAGAAGAAGAAGAAGAAGAAGAAGCAGAGGAAAAAGAAGATGAAAGAACAACAAAAACAAAAACAAACACAAAAACAACAATAAAACACAGAAAAAATGAGAAGAGAATCAATGTGTGTGTGACTTATAGCGTGTTGCATCGCGTGAAGTTAGAATCCAATTAGATTACTTAGGATCGCTGTCTTTTTTTTTTCTCTCTCTCTCTCTCTCGGTTCGGTGTAGCCATTAATCCGGGCATTAGTCAGGGATGTACTTGCTATAAATCGGTGCAGTAACTGACTGGTCTCTAATTCACCATGGTCTGATCACACGCTGGACTCGATATCGCCAGCCTATGCAGTTACAATAGTTTATACTGCATATTTATTGTACCTTATTGCATACGTAAATAACATGTGGTGAAGTGTATTTTATCCTCTACACTTTCATAGCCACTACTCAGCTCTGTGTATGTATGAGGATTGGTATATCTGTGTACTGGTGTGTATGTGTATTGGTATGTGTGTGTACGGGTGTCGTGTTTTAATATATATGGTGATTATTCATAGGCGTGTCGGTGTTGATGTGATGTGACCCGTCGCCTGATAGTTGACCGTTGCGGGCGTGAAAAATTACTCCTCGCTTAATAATTGTCCAGCGCGGGCATACAAATCAAGGTCATCTAATATTGCACATGATATCGTTTTCCATTCATTGTTACCACCACAGAATTACAGCCAGTATATTATGAAGCAATTCCCCTCATATAGTTTTTATTTACATGTTCTCCCTCGCTCGCTTTCCATCTCGCCAGCGTGATGCGAAAAAAATGTAATAGCATGGAAGTACAGTGTTAATTATTATATTTTGTGTGTGGCAAGATTTAAGAGAGAGGGGAAAACGAGCCTAATCAAATCATATGTATAGAAAAATGTGTATGAAATGAATCTAAGGTAAAACGGAAAGATTCATGAGTATTGAACGCAAATTATTATGCTATAGCGACCACAAGATACATAGATAGATAAAGAGAGAGAGAGAGAGAGAGAGAGATTGGGTGGGTACACTCCCTAATGAGAAAGTGGATCAGGGGACGAGAGAGAATTGGATGATGACAACGAAGAGTGTTTGTTAGAGGAAAATTGGATTAAGGAGAAAGAGGAGGAGGAGGACGAGAAGAAGAAGAACAAGAACAAGAACAAGAAGGAAGAAAAGGAAAAGAAGAAGAGGAAGAGGAAGAGGAGGAGGAGAAGAAGAAGGACAAATCGTACACAGAAAAGGGAAGTGCAAACGCTGGGAGAATGTATACAACGAACAAACTTCCTTCCCCGCCCTCGCTCGCACGTGACTCCCATACACAGATCAGATCACATGTAGCGCTACGCCTTTCCAACGGGTCCCAAAAGGCTCATCGATTACTGTGAAGGCTGTGGATGTTTCTGTAGCTTTAACTCGTATTCCTAGACGCTTTCGGCTCTCACAGTATTTTCAAAGACCACAAAAGAGATTAACTGTGTTCTCATGAGTATTTTTTTTCACATTCGCGGCGCAGAAGTCTTGTCACACTCTCACTAGGCTCGTAAAACTACCCATGGCAATACTAACGCAACCTCTACGAAAGCCTGACCAAATGTGGATATGGGGCTTTGTTTCTTGTGTTGAGCTTCGCGGATTTAGAAGTCACGTTGTGTTGGAGTAAGCCTTCGATACCTCCGCCAGCACCTCACTTCCTTGCTCTTCCCTGTATAGTCGCTCTCAAAGCCTTGCCTCACATCCCCTCCCCGGCATGGTCTTCTGTCCTGTTCTTTCTCTTCCTCATCCTCTTCATCGTAATATTTTTCTTCTTCTTTTTCTTCTTCTTCTTCTTCCGCTTCCGCTTCCGCTTCCGCTTCCGCTTCCTCCTCCTCCTCCTCCTCCTCCTAGACTGACTTCCTGAACACACCTAGTAAATCGTTCCTAAAACACACACACACACACACACACACACACACACACACACCTTAGTTATTCTATGTTATCAGATGTGTTTTAAAATAGTCATCGATGTTAATAATAATAATAATAATAATAATAATAATAATAATAATAATAATAATAATAATAATAATAATAATAATAATACGGAAGGAATGCGTAAAATAAATATGCACTGTAAATTATTTTCGTCCATTCCCAACGGACTACGAATCGCAGAATAAAGAATATAATTGCGCTTATTGATCTGAATGTGTGTGTGTTTGTGTGTGTGTGTGTGTGTGTGTGTGTGTGTGTGTGTGTGTGTGTGTGTGTGTGTGTGTGTGAGAGAGAGAGAGACCGATTAATCAGGCATCCATAATCTATTACGCTCACTTTTCTTTTCTTTTTTTTTTCGTTTCTTTACCGTCAGCGTCAATATATTCTCGCAACTTTATCACCCCTTGGCGTATCTATCTATTCGCAGCCATGTAACTTAAAAATTATTGTCTTTTCTGTCTTGTCTGTCTGTCTGTATGGATGGATGGATGGATGTCTTTGTGTCTGTGTTTCTGCCTGTGTCAATATGTCTGTCTTTCTGTACGTGTGCCTCCCTCTATCTTCCTATCTGTCTATCTTCCTGTTTCTTTCTAAATATCCTTCAATCTCCATTTCTATCCATCTGTCTTTTGTCTTCCCGTTTTTCTACTTGTTTGTGTCTGTTTCTGCGTATGTCTATCTTTCTTTCTATCTGTCTGTCCATCTGTCTCGGCCTCCCCATCTATCTGCCTACCTATCTGTTTCTCTGTTTATCTATCTTTATCTCCGCGTCTTTCTGCATGTCCGTCTATCTGTCCATCTTTGTCTATCATTTTATTTGTCTATCTATGCGTCGTCTATCTTTCCATCTCTCTGTCTCTGTCTCTCTTTTTATTTGTCTATCTACGCTCTTACTGTCCTTCTCTCTGTTCATCTTTATATCTCTATCTCATTTTATTTTTCTCTATTTACGTGTCTTTCTGTTCGTCTATCTCTTCATCTATGTCTTTGTCTCTCATTTTATTTCTCTATCTACGTGTCTTTCTCCTCGTCTCTCTGCCCATCCATCTATCTCTCTGTGTGTCTGTGTGTCCGTCTGAGGTCGCAGCACCGCGTTCGTATTCAGCACATTCAGCTCGGGCTCGGCCACTCCCAGCAGCAGGCGGCTTAGCATATCAATCGCCTCTCCATTGTGTTCGCGGCAAAAGCCTATTTGAGAACGCTGTCACAAAGTTAGTACTGCCTTCATAGCTTCTGCCCGGCAACGCCACGCCCGGAATAGGAAAGTTTTTATTCAATGTTTTCTTTATGGCGGGATTTTTTTTCTTTACTTCATATCACCCATTTAGTTTACTTACTATGGTGTTTCTTTGTTTACAGTTTAATTACAGGTTAGAGTTTTATTTACATTTTTACAGTTATACTTTACCTTCTGTTCTATTCACTCGTAATTTGCTCTTATTTCCGTTCTATACTCTTATAAATTTGGTTCGTCACATCCCTTCATTTATAATTATGGCGAGGAAAAGTCCATTCTTCAGTCATCGAACTCTATTTCCTTCATATTGTTGGATTTCTTCTTTACCTTCATCTCTATTCGCCCTTAAACTCCTCCTGTTGCCATCCTATACTATAAAAAACCTCTACCTAAGTCATATCCCTTTACTGAAGATTAAGGCGAGGATGTCATTATGTTAGAATCGGTACAGAGGAGGATGACAAGGATGATTCACGGGTAAAGAAACTTGCCATACAAGGAAAGCCTTGAACAATTAAACTTGCATTCTCTAGAAAGGCGAAGGGTGCGAGGAGACTTGATCGACGTTTATAAATGGATGAATGGCTTTATTAAGGGTGATATTAATGAGGTTCTGATGATAAGAGAGCCGGGTAGAGCACGTAGCAATGGGATTAAATTGGATAAATTCAGATTCAACAAGGACATAGGCGAGAATTGGTTTACCAACATAGTGGTGGAATAGGCTTGCCAGTCATGTTGTGAGTGCCAATACGATAAATACATTAGAAAAGAAAGATTCGATAAAGTCATGAATAGTAAGATTAGGTGGAGTTAGGTTCACAGGAGCTGCCTTATATAGGACCTACCAGACCCTTGCAGTCTCCTTATGTTCTTATGGGTTTTTTTTTATCAAAAGTCCATCCTTCTCTCAACGAACTCCATCTCATCTTGATTATATTGGAGAAAGAAAGAGAGAAATGTCCTTTAATAAGTTCCTCGTATTTCCATCCTACACCATCATAATTTTCCTTTACCGAAAATTATGGCGAGGAAAAGCCTATTCTTGTGTCGTCGAACTCCATCTCCTTCAAATTGATTGTATATTGGAGGAAGAATAAAAGAGAAATTCCAATCCCATTTCACTTTCCATGAGGAGCAGGAGGAGGAGGAAGATTTATATAATTCCGCCCTCTGCCGCGCGGATAATTCATCAGGAACTTTATTTTATTTTCCAGCCACAAGCTCGTCCTCTTAGTTTGATTGGATGCGGAAAACTGGCACGTCTGTTTTCGTGTGTCTGAGAGGGACAGTTCTCATTATGGCCTGACGCGCACCTTTGGAGGACTGAATACCTAGGGACATACAAACATACATACATACGAAGAATCACACCAGAGAGAACCTTTTAATTACACTCCGGAGAGGCGGTGGCCGAGTGGTCATTGTGCGAGAGAGAGAGAGAGAGAGAGAGAGAGAGAGAGAGAGAGAGAGAATGCATGTTGACAATTTTCAACCATCCCTGAGTGGCGGAAGATAACCCACATGCTGCCTAGGTCTTCAAAAAACCATAACTTCAGTGACTTAGGTGGCAGCATGGGCCAAGTAAGAGTCATACATCACGGCAGCCACTATAAATATAATTCTCCTGCGCCACTAACGGGCTGGGATCGTCCAAGAGGCCCCTCAAGAAAGCCTCCCGGCGCTACGGGCAGCCTCTAAAAAAACGCGTACCCTCGCAAAGGTTTCTATGTCAAGATTCATTTTCTCCTTCTGTAAACACACTTCCCCTCTCCTTAGCCTCAGATCCTTTTTACAGCACCTTTGAACTCTCTTACCTCTAAGTATAAGATCACACATTACCGAGAACCTTTTTTTAATTACACTCCTGAATACCCTCGCAATGGTTTCCGTATTATCGTTCATTTTCTCCCTCTGTAAACTTGCTCTGCCTCCCTTTAGTCTTAGATCCCATTTACCGCACCTTTGGACTCTCTTATGAAGGATCACACACCACAGGGAAGCCTTTTTGTATTGCCTCCTTGAACACCCTCTTGAAGGTTTCCACATCAAAGTTCTTTTTCTCCCTCCGTAAACACGATTCGTCTCTCCTTAGTCCCAGATCCTATTCACAACACCTTTGAACTCTCTTAGAAAAGATCACACACCACAGAGGACCATTTTATCACATCCCTGAACGCCCTTGTAAAAGCTCCTACATGAGTAATCGTAGTTAGTGTAATCCTATTAATCATCTGTAGTCGTATTTGGTTGGCTTTTAAGTTTGGGCACGCAACCGTAGGCTCTATTGACTCCACCTTCAAACTCTCTTATGAAGGATTCAACACCACAAAAGGCCTATTCTGCTACATCCCTGAGCAGCCTCGTAAAAGCTTCTAACATCAGTAATCGTATCCTTATTACACCATTGGCATCGGCGTTTAAGTTTGGACACACAACCGTAGTCTCTATTGACTCCACCTTCAAACTCTCTAATGAATGATTAAACATCTTTGAAACACTACAAAGGGCATGTTCTATTGCATTCCTGAGCATTCTATTCAGCACACCACTGGCATTAGCTTTAAGTTTGGCTACACAACCGTAAACTCTATTGACCACACCTTCAAACCCTTTTGGGAAGGATCAAACACTCAAACTCCATAAAGAACCCGTTATATTGCATGCCTGAGCACCCTCGTAAAGATTTCTCCATCATCATCATTCATTTTCATCATCATTCATTGGCCTCTTTCTCTCTCACACGCACACACCGCGTCGCTCCTCCTCCCTTCCTCTCCTTCCCTCTCCCTCCCTCGCTGCAGCGCCGCGTCTCGTCTCCCAGGACAGGCAAACACGGGACGTCAACACACTTTTGTCCGCGGGCCGAGCAGGGGATGGGACGCGAGGCAGCCGGTGTTTTGAACGCTGCTGGGACACCTTTAAAAATCCAGCACCGGGGGGGACTGTGCTAGGCTTCGAGGCTCCCCCCCCCGGCTGCAGCAAGGTCACCGGCCCTCGATCCTGGTGCCCCGGTGAGCGTGTTTTGGTGAGCCGGGAAATTAAATTAAAAAATATTCGTATAGTGAAAAAAAAGTGTGTCATGGGGCTCCTGGAGAGATGTTAATTAACCGCCGCCCACGCGTGCAATCCGGCGTGGCGGTGAGGAGGAGGAGGAGGAGGAGGAGGAAAAGAAAGATGAAGATGATAAAAATAATGATGATTGTGATAGCAATGATAAGGAGGAGGAGGAGAAGGAGGAGGAGGAAGAAGAGGAAGAAGATGATAAAAATAATGATGATTGTGAGAGCAATGATAAGGAGGAGGAGGAGAAGGAGGAGGAGGAAGAAGAGGAAGAAGATGATAAAAATAATGATGATTGTGAGAGCAATGATAAGGAGGAGGAGGAAAAGGAGGATGAAGAAGAAGAGGAGAAAGATGATAAAAATAATGATGATTGTGATAGCAATGATAAGGAGGAGGAGGAGAAGGAGGAGGACGAGAGAAGGAGGAAGAGAGAAAGAAGAAGAAGAAGAAGAAGAAGAAGAAGAAGAAGAAGAAGAAGAAGAAGAAGAAGAAGAAGAAGAAGAAGAAGAAGAAGAAGAAGAAGAAGAAGAAGAAGAAGAAGAAGAAGAAGAAAATTAAGAAGAAGAAGAAGAAGAAGAAGAAGAAGAAAATTAAGAAGAAGAAGAAGAAGAAGAAGAGAAAAAAGGAAGAACAAAAACAATAACAAGAAAATAAAACGAAATAAGAAATACGATGATGAAGAGAAAGAGAAGGAGAACAACAACAACAACAACAACAACAACAACAACAACAACAACAACAACGACCAAAAAAAGAGCAAGAGACAAAGGAAAAAAGGACAAGAAAAAAAATTGAAGAACAAGAAGAGGAGGAGGAAGAGGAGAAGGAGGAGGAGGAGGAGGAGGAGGAGGAGGAGGAGGAGGAGGAGGAGGAGAGAGAGAGAGAGAGAGAGAGAGAGAGAGAGAGAGAGAGAGAGAGAGAGAGAGAGAGAGATGAATGAATGAATAATAGAAGGCAAAAGTGGAGAGAGGGAGAGAGACATAACATCGTAAAAAAGAAAAAGAAAAAAAGAGGAACGTCAAAAATGGAGCGGAGAGAAACGGACAAAGAAGGAGAGAGAGAGAGAGAGAGAGAGAGAGAGAGAGAGAGAGAGAGAGAGAGAGAGAGAGAGAGAGATGAAGGGAGTGGAAACAATAGATGAAGTTAGTAATTTTAATGAAAAAGAGAAAGAAAAGGGAAAAGACGGGACCATGCGATAAAATATATAAACCGATATCGAATAAGTAACGAAGAGAGAATGAATGAAAACTGAAGCTATAAAGTCAGATTCGGGGACATACACTTAAGCTGCGTGTGACCTCGGTGCTCAAATCCGTCACATTGGCCCTTGAGTCTGTGTAGGTGTAGGAATGCAGGGAGAAACGTGGATCTGATAATGATGGGGAAGGGAAGGAGGTGATAACAGCGGCGAGAGAGATAAGGGAAAGAAGAAGAGGAGGAAGAAGAAGAACAAGAACAAGAACAAGAAGGAGGAGAGGGGGACGAGTGTTAAGGGAGAAGAGAAGGAAGAGGAAGAAGAAGATGGAGGAGAAAAAAATGGAAAAATAAGAACAGGGACAAGAATGATAAGAAAGAAATGAGTTACAAAGGAAAGAAGAGGAAAGGAGGAGGAGGAGGAGGAGGAAGAGGGAGAGAAGGAGGGAGAGGGAGAGGGAAGGGAGGGAGCGGAGATATACCAGCAAAAGCACTTCGTCGCATCAATATTTTTCCTCCGTTGTTTTAAGCAGATTACGAACGTTAGTCTCACCTTTGTTTCCCGCGCCTTATTCCTGACTAATCCAGCTTTTTAGACACCCACCCTTCCTCCTCCTCTTTCTCGTCCTCTTCCTCCTCCTCCTCCTCCTCCTCCCGTTCCCCTTCGTCCTAGTCATCCTCCTCTTCCTCTTCTTTCTCCTTTCCTACCTTTCCCCTCCTTCCTTCTCCCTTTCTTCCTCCCCTTTCCTCTTCCCCTTCATCCTCTCAAACGTCCCCTTCCCTCTCCTCTCCTCTTCCTCTTTATCCTCTTCCTCCTCTCATACCTCTCCTTTCTTCCCTTCCTCCTCCTCCTCCTCCTCTGACGCGGGGGTGGGGTTTTGACGTCACCACCACCACCACCACCTCCACCACCACCCACTTCCCCAGCGGCTCTTCAGCTTTAACCCCACCACCACCTCCTCCACCTCCACCATCACCACCACCAACACCACCGAAAACTAGTCCAACCCAGTTCTGTGCAATGCCAGCAGTACCCAGAATTCTCCGTCAAGCCCACACCAATATGCCACTAACACCTGTATATGTATATTGGTGCCCTGGTTTTTGTTTGTTTGTTTTTGTTGTTTTGTTTGAGCCTGTGTTTCTCTCTTTTTATCTCTCTTTCGTTCTCTCTTTCTCCCTGTCGTTCTGTGCCATTCTGTCTCTCTCTCTGTCGTTTTCTCTCTATCTTTTATATATCTATCTATCTCTTTCTGCCGTTCGCTCTTTCTCCCTCTTTCGTTCTCTGTCATTCTCCCTGTCGTTCACTTTATCTCTCTTTCTCTGTCCTTCTCTATATTTGTCTATATCTATCTATCTATCCATTCTGTACTGCCTGGTTTCCTTTCAATTACCTACTTATATGGATGTCTTCCCTACGGTAGGTATTTGAGGCTTTAGAACTTCAGCGCGAACACTTATTAGTGGTGAAAGACATAGTCACTCTTTCGTCATGTTAGCTATAAGTTATTTTCTCTTAATTTTATATATATACGACGAGTGAGCTTTTGTTTTGGGGCCTCTTTACTGTACAATCGTGTCCTCGGAAGTTCAAGGTAAATATGTACGTGCTAGTTGTCAAGGAGCCGTTCTTCTCTACCTAGAAATCTAAGGTTTTATAAGCTTTGCGATGCATGAGTCGACCATCGTTTTGAAGTGTTTCTGAGTGTGTGTGTGTGTGTGTGTGTGTGTGTGTGAGAGAGAGAGAGAGAGAGAGAGAGAGAGAGAGAGAGAGAAAATGGAGGGTTCAAACAAGGCTTCGGATGTTCAGATTGAGTACGTGTTGCATACCAAGAGATAAAACTAGAGTACTTGCAGAAGCAGGATGAACTACAGCTTCCTCAGACATAGAAAGGTGGAGAACATTGATTGAAAGGGTCGATCGTTGTCTTGCGGGATTACTAATGGCTGCTGATGACGGTGATGGTGGTTGTTACGATGATCTAGAGATGAGTGTTGACCATGGGGCCCCAAACACTGCCCAGCCTGGTGGAGAAACTGAATCTAATCATCTGTTTCTTTTTGCAGGCGGGGCCACGGTGGGTAGAGACTGTCTTCAATAAGCGAGAGTGCATCAAATTCATCCCGAGCAGCAAGGACAACGCGAGGTAAGGCGTCAAACTACTACTACTACTTGTTATCCTCCTCCTCCTGTTTCTTCATTCTTCGGGTGTCCCTTGTGTTGTAGCCGTTCACTTTTGGCCTTTGAGACAGATTTGCACCCGAGTACCGAATGCATGTCACCCCTGCGGTAAAGTCTTAGGACACTGCTCCCACGTTTTCAGTAATTCCGTCGAGACAACCCTTCTGTAGACACCTTACCAACATAGAATACAAGAATAAAATAGTGGGGTATCATTAACTAAGGCTATTCCTACCCCCAATGATTGTTTTTAGGACTAACTGATTCAGACTGGTTTATGTTATGTATGTAGGCAAACCTGATCGCCTCTACATTTGTGACCAATCATCGCTATATTAATTAGTGATAACCCCCACCAATTTTGTTTTAATCCTCACCAAATGAGTAATTACCCTTGCCTGATAGGTGACCTACCTACTTCTCGGGTTGAGTGTGAAACCAGTCAACACATGATGGCCACTCTCCTGTAAACATTTTTATAGTTACAATTCTGAGGAGAACTTCACTCATATTTTATCTATCTATTAAGTTACCTGAATGTCTGAAGGTAGTCTCAAAGCCACATCTGAGGTAAAGTTGTATTTCAAGTGCTTAGTTTACCATCAAGAAGAGCTGGGATACTGGACTCAATAATATTTCCCATATTTTCTGAAGTTTCACTCAAAATCAGCATTCTGTCTTTTTGCTCTCATCCAGTATTCCAAGTAAATGAGTGACAATCTTTAGTGTGGTGGCAGCAGTGTCCTAAAGATTTACCGTGCAGTGTGTTTCAATTCATGTTTTTGTACCTGTGTGATGTTCTGTGTAGACTAGTGTACGATAAACTCGCTGTGTTAAAGGTACTGTAATGTTGTAACGGTGGTAATGAGGTACTCCTGCTATTATTTTCTGGGGAGAGACTATGCTGATCCTGAATACTTGCCTGGGTTCCATCCCTACTCTTTACTACAGCTCTTAAAGTTGTGGGGCTCCTGACATACCCACATTCATTTCTAAGTCAACCTGGTAGCACCCTGTCTTCAGTATCAGCCTACCACTTTCAATTTTTAGCCTTCAGTGTTCTGTATTAACAAAGAATGACTATGAATAAACAGCCAGTCACAATATACTTAATATATTCATAGTCATTTTCAAGAGTGAGCCTCATTATTGACCATAGTAGGATCTTTCTGTGTAGAAATTTAAATAGATTTTCTTCCTTTCATGTGTCTTAAGAATACCCGTAACCTGAAAAACTGTGACTGCCATAATCCTGATACTATCCATACAATGTAAGTGATTCTTAAAGGCTGGCACTGTCCATAGTATCGAACCAAGTCATTGAACCCCCTCTGGAAACTATGTTTTATATAGGACTGTGTTTTCCCTCTCTGCCACAACCACAATATTTGCATACTCAGTGAATTCAGACCTCTGTTTTCAAGATTGATCTTGCAAAGTAGAACGTTCTATGTAAAAATTCATTATTACTTTCTTCTCTTCATGTGTTTAGGACTTTCCTGTCTATGACTACCATAATCACAGTAGACACATACATACTCAGTAAATACATACATCCAATTTTAAGACTGAGTTTCCCTATTTAACAAAGCAGAGTCCTTCAGGGGAGAGGTGGGACAGGAGGATGAACATTGTGATAAGGGAGTGTGTGAACAGGGAGAATGGGAGACTTTTCTGCCCTTACCACCCCTAAGGAAGCATTCACAGAGGGAACAAGGAAATAGATAGATAGGTAGATAGATGAACTTCAAATATTACTCATTGCTCTCCCAGTGTACATACACCATATATACATACCTACATACATATATATATATATATATATATATATATATATATATATATATATATATATATATATATAAATATATATATATATATATATATATATATATATATATATATAAAAAATACACACACACACACACACATACTTGAAAACTACTTTTCTACCCAGCTATTTTGTCCAGATAGTTATTCTTCCTAAAAAATTCTGTATCACCCTTTTCATAGTAACAAGGTTTCCATTGCTACCAACTCCTTATTTCAGTTGCAAAACGCCACAGCATCAGATCATGAATCTATTCACATAGTGTTCTAACTCTCAGAACAACACTATCATGGCAAACTATTTACTCTTATCTGGCATGTCCCTCAGAACACAGTGATATACAATAGAGAATAACATAAGTAACCCTTAAGATACGTTTATGGAATTTGATCTGAAATTTTCTCTTTCTGGAAATCTTGCTCCCCTTGTGCTGTCAGGCCTGGAAGAAGTGTGTTGGAGTAAGTGGTCGGCAGCGAGTGGTGGTGGTGGTGGTGGTGGTGCATGATGGATCTCAAGGATCATTCATAGCAGCCAATATGTAAACACAGACTGTATGATTTGGCTCCCACCTGTACTACCTCAGCATGTAACCATCATTATTATGTACTGTTCTCATGTATTCTGTAGTGCAGCAGCAAGCTACCTGAGATGCCCAGCAGGGATGTGACCCTGAAGCAGCAGCACTTAGAGCATCTTGATAAAGACTTCTTCACAAATTTCATAATATTTTTCAGTGCATTTTTAGTTATTTCTTCTTTTTAACAGTATTTTCAACCATTGGCCTGCTTTCAGTTGTCTGTATGTCTATTTGTCTATTGCTCTGATGCCTTGTTTCTTCTGGGAGTTACCCTTTTGGGGGGCTGCACAATGCCTGTTTGATTGCTAGGAATCAGTTACCGTGCCCATCATGGCCAGGATGCCACAAGCTCTCAGAGACAGGAATTCTTGCTCTTCCATCCTCTACTTGTGAACAGAACATTTTAGGAAAGCTTACATGTTTGAAACATTTATTTATTCTCAGTATCTTTTCTATATATTATGATTTCTATTTGAAAGCACAGACATTTTATATATTTTTCACTTGTACATAATTTTCTGAGTAAGCCCTTTAGAAAATGTGCTACTTTAAAATGAATAGGGAAACTTTTCATGAATTTTTAGTATAGGTCTGTATACCATCAGAGGTAAAACACTGGTTGTATAATCTTTTATTTGATGACAGCCATTTGTGGCTCCAGCATCAGATTCCCATTGACAGCCAAGGCTGATGCTAGTATTTCAAACATGCAGTCTTCATGGCACTGTGGAGAAGGAACAGAAAATGGAATTCTTAACCTGTTCCTTCTCACTATAATTCAGTTCAGCTACGTACAGTTTTCCACCACCCAATACAAAAGGAAGTATAAATATTGTTTTGTCAAATCTTATTTTCAACTTTTCTTAATATTATTTGCTACTTTAGTAAAGTCCCATGTGATTAAGTTGTATGTAATCAATATTTTATGATAATGTACTGTACAGTAAGATCATAACAATGTGATGAACAGTGATTGTAAATATCTTTGTAGTTCATAGCATATAACAGTCTTAGTCTCAGTCCGTCCACTTTTTTGTAGTACCAACAGTTTCCTATATTAATTTTCTGTCAGTTCCAGTCAGCATTGCCATGAAAGAGCTTTGTTTTTGCCTAACAGTGAAGTACACGTTGAGCCTGGCAGTGTAGGTATGCACCGAGGCTTGAGACAGTTGTCCATCCTCACACACAGGCCACACAACAGACAGACCTCCATGAGAAGGAAAACAGATCATTGTGAAGCTTCTTTGCTCCGCCGCAGCTCAGAGCTCACTGCTGTACACGTTGTTTATTTAACTTTATACCTATTTTTATCTGCCAAAATTGCACAGAAGCCAGTTTTTTGTAAATCATTGCTGTATATTGACAGTATTAGCTAATAAAAGTCATGATGCATTATATTTTCCATATTGCAAGGCTTTTGATAACTTATAAGTGCATTCAATAGTTGCATTTGGAAACAGATATTAACCATCAGAATTTACTATTGCTTATATTCTTTTAACAGCTTTCAGAAACTCTCTGACCGTCATAATGAATTTTATAGCTGTATAAAATTTCCTTTTCTCTTTTTTTAGACAGTATTATCAATATCCATTTTAAGTATCCAGATATATATTTTTGTCTATCCTTTTCACAGTTAGAAAGTATGCTGTATTTCACCTGTAGCAGTACCATGCATACAGTCACACAGTGCCATGCCTCTGTCTTTACATCTATTCTTGCTCATGTTTGCCAATGAATACAAACATTTATATATACTGTACTCTTTGCCTGTTTGAAGTTAGTCTCCTGCATGTTTTCACTGGCTCCCAGATGTTGCTGTGGGCAACTGTGGCAGTGTCACCGCGATGGGTCGCCAGCCACCCTGCGGCACGGAGAAGACTTGCACTGGAGTCCATCACGGCACACACAGCTCCTCCCCACAGACGCCTATGGCATCCTCGAGTTCCAGGGCGGTGCACACCCCACCAAGGCTCACGTTAGTAGATGGCAACACTGGCAGAGTAGACTAACCTTTTCTATTTATACATCATTTCTTGAAGTTAAAAAATATATGTTTGCTTAAAACATAAATGAAAATGAGGCAGGACAGTGCACACTACTGTTTAGGGAAATTGTATTTTTTTGTGTTGTATCAAGAAACTTTTTATGGGATATGGTTATGTAGTCATACACTGTTGTTGGAATAAGAACCGTACAGTGTGATAATAGTTTGAGTTAGCCACCAGCCATAACAGTGTTGCTAATTTTTAACTGTAACAACAACTTATTGGCCTTTTCTCAATGTGCTTTGTATAAATGATCAATAACATGCAATAGAGACAGAGCTGAGTGTAACAGTGTGAGGCTGAAGGTTGTCTTGGCCTCAAGTGAGCATTCAGGTCATTTCCCAACACATATACAGTTCACCATTCCAGTTTAATACTCATGTCAGGATAGTCTTTTATTTTTGTTTAGGGAGGCCCAGATCACTAGTATGCCTTCTTGAACAATACTGGTGGTCATCCCCAACCTGAAGTGGAGCTGGCAGAATATTTTATAGTGGTCGTAATAAATATTTCTTCTACTTGGGAAAATTGAGCTGAGATCGAAAAAAATCATTCATCTTCATGCCTCAGCCAGTTTTCCCAGGGTAGTGTTTTCCAGGGGCTTATGAGTTTGCAAACACACCCTAAACAAATATTCTCCCATTGGCAGTATATTCGGCTGGCCCACGACACTCGACCCGACCACACACTGCAGCTCCTGACCGGGGAGTGGGGCCTCGACCTGCCCAAGCTACTCATCACCGTGCAGGGCGGCAAGGCAAACTTTGACCTGCAGCCCAAACTGAAGAAGGTCATCAGGAAGGGTCTGCTGAAGGCTGCCAAGACAACGGGCGCTTGGGTCTTCACCGCTGGCACAAATACAGGTGTGTGTCAGCAACTAACCAGCCAGACCCTTGCAGGCACAGAAGATGTATCATGAAAGAAAAATAATACCACTAAACTTAAGTGTAAACTAAGAAGCTCAGACAGCACCAAATTTTTTATTGGCTATTTGATGTATTTTTAGTTTAGATTTAAGGATAGACACCTTACCTGGACCACGGGGTCTGTGTGGCCTGAACATCTATGTAAATCTCTCATCTACCTGTCTACCTATCCACCTTCCATTTCTAGGGCTGGTAGCAATGTTAGTAATGGAATTACTTCAGAACCGATGGGCAGATATTTGAACTTCAGCCTTGCACCGCCTTAAAGCTGAAGGGAGGCCTTGTGGCTGACCTAACGGCTCCACTACTTTAGCTTTTTGCCGTAACAGAAAACTGCTCTCAGCAGATATTTAGGGAAACTAAAAACTTTGCAGAGGAAATTCTGGAAACTTTTGCCTCTTTCCTTGAATTTGAAATATGATGCTGTATGAAGAAACATGGGATCAATGCTTTTACTTTCATTATTTTTACAATATGCTGATGCACTAGAAGGTATGATTTTCAGTATCTATACTGTTTGTCTTATGTTATTCTTGCTTGGATTTTTTTACAGAAAAAATTAATTGGTGTTTAACAGATGTTGTAAAAGTAAACTGGAATCCCATCGTCAATAAATCACTTTAGTATTAATACCAATTTACAAGTTCTTTGCACAACGCTAAGTTTTCTAGAGGTTCTCTTTTCCGTGCCTTAGTCGTATGTGGTAGGCTTGTTAATCGTTTGGTTCAGCGAGTCATGCACTCTGTCTTTATTACAGCTGATCATCCTGTTGTGTTTGCCATCTCTCGCTTATTATGGAGGTGGTCACTAGTGATAGTTGTGGTTATGAACAGTTAAGTTAGTGCTTACAACACTTTATATTCTGGCAGCCTTAGAAATATTGGCTTCTTTACTTTTTTGTACTTATTTTTTTTATTTAAGTACATATGTTGGTGCTTTAGGACATTTTAGATACTAGTGTTAAAATTCCCTTGGTGTCAATAAATGTTTTTGATAACACTTGCGGGTATCAAGTCATGTGTGTTAGATCCAGGACCTAAGTATAAATTTTTGGCTTATATAGACCACTTGTGTGACTCGGCTCTTTCTTTCAGTGCCACAAAAACCTTTCACACAAAAATACATCCCCTGAGGCCACAAGGAGCTATAGCATGTGCCCCCAACTTTACTTTCAAAACCTATATTTACTTAATGCCCCCAAGACCTTGCCTGAGGTAGAATGTTGGAACACGAATCAATAAAGCACTAGAATCAGATTGAAAATTCCCAAATGAGGAACTTAAAATTGACAATTTGGCTACAAGGAGTCCATTCCTCACCTATGTTGTTTATAGTCGGCTGAGAAACTAAATTGAACTTCTTCTCGAAAGCTATTATAGTGTGAGCAGCATCCAAGCATTCATTCACTAATCCATTCCTTATAAACTTAACATAAACTTCTTTCACCGCCCAAGATGAATGGTGTTAGCAGATACTACTTAACCCAGTAGCTGCGGGGATCATGTTTCTTAAAGGCCCCTCTACACGAGAATAATGAGAAAAAATCATCACTCACGCAAATCATTTCATAATATATATCAACGCATTTATGATTAGTTTACGCATCATCTATTTTGGGGGGTTTCTATCAAGGCAAAAATTTGGCCCGTCGCTCGTACACGGTAAAGCCACAAATTTGGCCCTTCGCTCGTACACAGTAAAGCCACAAATTTGGCCCTTCGCTCGTACACAGTAAAGCCACAAATTTGGCCCTTCGCTCGTACACAGTAAAGCCACAAATTTGGCCCTTCGCTCGTACACAGTAAAGCCACAAATTTGGCCCTTCGCTCGTACACAGTAAAGCCACAAATTTGGCCCTTCGCTGCTACCAGGTTAAAGGAAGTCAGAAAATATAGTAAAAATAGAAAATTCAGAAACAGTCAAGCTACTATGTATTACCATCTTTCCATTTTCCATGTTTTGTTGGACTAGAAAAAGAGCATAAGAGAAAACCTTACAATATGCTGCTCCATAAAAGAGGGCATACTGAGGAGTGTGTCTTATTTACCTTTTAAGAAACACAGGTATTACATCCTGATACAATTTGACATGCTAAGCCTCTGTATACTTATCAATGGGTTAAGGCACCATAGTGAAAATGATAACCTTGGAGCAGGGTCATCCAGGCTTCACACCACCCATGCCTCACACCACCCACGCTTTGCACACTTTTTATACAACGCTGATTAGTTAGTACAGTAGACCCTCTATTTAATGCAAGATACATACCAAAGAAATCTGTGCTAAATTGAGGTTTCATTATGGAGGATTTAATGATTTGCAATTGGTGGACCTTCATTTCTTTGTGCGTATGTAAAGGAGTCAGCTCAAGGGTGTGTTATATGGAAATCCTTAAAGAGAAATCCACTAAATGAAGGGTCTATTGCACATGTGGTTCACCCTGCTTAGTACAGTCTGTAGGCATACGGAATGATAATTATGCTAACTAGAGCTATCAGGCATGAGGTTATTGACATTGGCTGGTCTGAGCAGGAGTCACCAGGCATGTGGGCGAGGCGCTGGTGACAGAGAGCTCACTGAGGGTTCGCAGCGGCCGCCTGGTGAGTGTGGGCATTGCACCGTGGGGCATCATTGAGCGACGACAGGACCTCGTCGGGCACAACAAGGATGTCCCGTACCACCCCATGAATTCCCCCAAATCAAAGTAAGTTGTAGTGCCAGTTGTGGGTGTAGTAGTGGATATCCTCAGCCATTCTTGTTTTGTTGTCATCTCTGTTGGTGGGATGTGTGAACAAAAAGAAGGAAGAGTAATTGCCATAAGGTAACTCCCTTAAATATAGATGTGTTGATTTCCTTATCTATTTTCATGGCCCTCTTTTTTAGGGTTGCAAGTTTCCACAAATGTTCTATGTTTTGCTTGTTTTGTCAGATTCGTTGCCCTAAACAAGCACCACACCTTCTTCCTCCTGGTGGACAATGGGACGGTGGGCAAGTATGGGCCAGAGCTCATCCTGCGCAGGAAGCTGGAAAACTATATCTCAAAGCAGAGAATTGAAACTCGTAAGTCAAATTAAATTACTACCTATTTCATACATATCTCAACATTTTTTTCTTAGACTTTTAATTAGAGTTTAAGCTTACTGAACATAAAGGATACATGTCAAGAATATAGTAAGCATATACTAAATGTTATTCTTATACTTGTTAACAAAAAGTCTGTAATACAATTGGTCTTTCCTTCCAGGCGGCGGCTTGGCAACTCCTGTGGTGTGTGTTGTGATCGAGGGCGGCCCGCAGACCATCCGGCAGGTGTTGGAGTATGTCACTGACTCCCCGCCCGTCCCTGTTATTGTTTGTGACGGAACAGGACGAGCAGCTGACATACTGGCATTTGTACATAAGTGAGTTGTTGTGTGGTTGAATAGGAATTATCAGTCCTATCATACCACTGTCACCTTTTGTAGTTTGTCAAAAGTATTGGTAGAAATTTGTTTTGTGAGTTCCTACCTTTCTTCCCTGAACAGGAGGAATCAGTTTAGAGTCTGACTGAGAAAGCAATGTCCTCCAGCATGCCTTGTGTAAAGTTGTGTCCATTTGTTTAACATTATGTTTAATTATTTTTCAGATATACTTTCTCAGGTCTCAACATGATAGAAGGAAGTCGGGAAACTGTGATCATGACTCTTGGGCGAGTGTTTGAGCTGCGGCCGGTGCAGGCGGAGAAGCTCTATATGGAAGTGCTGCAGTGCATGCGCAAGAGAGATCTGGTGAGTGTGTGTGTCATTTACACTTTGCCTACAATTGTCAGTAACATGCCAGCAGTCCCTTCATTTAGGTCCCATAACAGTAAAATAAAGTTGGATTTTTAGTATTACTCTGTAGTAGTAATTCCAGTAGCTGTTATTCACTCATGGATGATTACCATGGATGACTTCAAGCTCTTTTTCTTTACCTAGAATCAAACAAATGACAGGAGAAATAAAAAAAAAGCAAAGTTGTATCTTGCTTTGAGTGTCAAAAAATTGAAGCATTTTGAATTTTCTATATCACTGACACAATAACCATCTATTTTTTCCTTTTGACAGATTACTGTTTTCCGCCTCAAAGAGGGCTCAGAGCTGGACCAGAGCATCCTGTCGGCTCTGCTCCACGCCCAGCGCCTCAACCCCCCGGAGCAGCTGTCCCTCGCCCTCACCTGGAACAGAGTGGACATAGCGAGGTCACACGTCTTCAGTGAGGACGTTGAGTGGTCCAAAGGTACTCAACTGTGACTTTTCATCACGTCAGTTGTAAATTTATGTTGAAGTATTTTTAGGCAATATTTTGTTTTCTTCCCAGTTCTATGTCTGTCCCTTGGAAGTGCTGTATGAATGTGACTTTCTTTTACTAATAAAGTTTTCCTTTATTTTCAATCTTATGTTTTCTGTTCCAATTCTGCCCAAATAGTCACAGCTAATGACTGTGACCTTTCATCCATCCTCCAGGTTCGCTTGAGCAGGCCATGATGGACGCTCTAGTGAACGACCGCATTGAGTTTGTGAAGCTCCTCCTCGAGCAAGGTGTTATCATGAACAAGTTCTTGAGTATCCAGAGACTTGAAGAACTGTATAACTCAGTGAGTACAATGGACGTATGTAGCCTTTTTCTTTTATTCATGCTGTAAGTCCAGGTGCTTCCCGGCTTATAAAAGTTGAAGTTATGAACCTTGAGAGATGCAAACAAGCCTGTCTTCAATGCTTCACCCTCACACTCCCTTTCTAGCCTTAATGGAGAGTGGCATGATCAGACCCTTTGCCCTCACTCTCCCCCTTTACCTGTGAGATAGAAAGACATATCAAACCCTTCACCCCCACTCTCCCTCTTTGGCCGCAAGGGAGAGTGGCATGATTAAATACTGTGCCCACACTCTCCCCTTCCAAGTGTGTGAACAGTATCAGTATTGACAAAAAATTGTTACTTATGAACATTGCAAGTTAGAATAAACCCCAGAAGCCAATATTGTTTGTAAGTAGGGAAGCACCTGTGTAGAATATCTTTTGTTTTTATTTTTCTAGTACATTTCTGGAATAGTACATTTCTGCAATAGTGTATTTCATCATGTTATGAAGTGGAGGTTACACACATCCATCGCTGCATTAGTAAACTTTATCCCATTGTGAGGTGGAGGTTATACACACATCCACATTTGCATTAGTGAATTTTTGCCCTCAGAAAAGTGGTCCTTCAAACACGTTGCGCTACATCATTCGTGACGTGAAGAAGAACATTCCTCGGGACTATCGCTACACTCTAATAGACATCGGCCTCGTCATCAACAAGCTGATGGGCGGTGCTTACAGGTGAGTCTCGGCGTGAGTCTTGATCTTGCTTAGACATTCACTCAGTAGGCTGTCACTTTATCATAAGATGGATTCCTTAACCCGGTAGCAGCGACGGGCCAAATTTGTGGCTTTACCATATACCAGCGACGGGCCAAATTTTTTCCATGATATAAACCCCCCAAAATAGATGATGCATAAAGTGATCACAAATGCATTGATATATCTTCGGAAATGGTTTGCGTGAGTGATGATTTTTTCTCATTATTCTCGCTTAGAGGGGCCTTTAAGAAACGTGATCGCTACAGCTACTGGGTTAAAAGGTTTTCTTAAATTAATTTCATCCTAAATCAAAGCATTGCTCCTTGATTGAATAACTGAGTGTAATTTGGTAAAGTAAACAGATACATGCAATTTACTGATGAAAAACACATGTAAGTATATATAAACAGGTTTTTATATGATTTTTGAGCAGACCCAAAGTACTGTTTTGTAAGATCATGCAATAACACTTACAAACTACTACATATAGATTAATAGGATCTTATAATAGTCTATATAACTCAGTAAAACCCTAGTAACATATGCCATCCATCTTACTTGAGAATTCTTCCCCCAGAGCTTACTACACGAGGAAAAAATTCCGCACCGTCTATGAAAACATGCTGATGAGGTCGCCGCGCCTCCATCGTAACAACAGCAGCATCTTCCAGGCCAGCAAGTCTCTGCTGCAGAAGAACCCAAACAGCTCGCCCAAGTCCTACATCAGCCAGGATGACTTGAGCTCAAAGTTTGAGTTTGACTACCCCTTCAGTGAACTCCTGGTTAGTGTTTGAAAAGGAGGAAGACATGAAGGGAACGGATATGTAATCTAAGGAGAGTTTAGTTGTAGAAGAGAAATTGTCACTATATACATACATATAGATATAGACATTGAAGAACCTGATATGTAATTTAAAAAGGTTTTAGTCATAGAATATAAATCATCACTATATACATACACAGATATAGACATAGAGGAATCTGATATGTTATTTAAGGAGAATTTTGCCATAGAATAGAAATCATAACTTGCATATACATACATAAACATACATATATACATAGAGAGAGAGAGAGCGAGAAGAGAAGAGAAGAGAAGAGAAGAGAAGAGCAAGAATTAAAAGAGAATTTAGAGATACAATAGAAGTCATCTCTGTATTCTTTCAGGTGTGGGCCGTGTTGACCAAGAGGCAGGGCATGGCAATGTTGATGTGGCAGCACGGCGAGGAGGCCATCGCCAAGGCGCTCGTGGCGGCCAAACTGTACAAAGCCCTGGCACATGAGGCCGCCGATGATGACCTGGAAACAGAGGTGTACGAGGAGCTGAAGGGATACGCCAAGGAGTTTGAGGCTTTAGGTGAGGGTCAGCTGTCGGTGGTCTGGGAATATAAGCATTTTTTCAGTCTTCATCATCATTATCACATTTAGTTTTTGGTATATGTTTTATGCAAGGGTTTTAAGTTAGGGGTTGTCAGTGGTTTTGGAGTATAAACATTTTTTCTATTGTCTATACATTGCCACCATTATCACACCTTGTTCTTGTTCTGTGTTTTATGCAAGGGTTTTATGTTAGGGGTTCTCAGTGGTTTTGGACTATATACATTTTTTCTATTGTCTATATCACCATCGTTATCACACCTAGTTTTGTTTTATGCAGTGGTTGGGTTCTGGGAAAACCTCGTAATGAGAACTGACATATATTTACACTGGTTATGACAATTCATTCATATACTGGTGGAGGAAAGTTGAGTGTAAGATCAGTCATCCAACTTATATTCACTGCAGAATGGTTCGTCTTGATTACTAGACTCCCACACCTCATATCCACTGCAGAGACTGGCTTCCCACCTTTAATCGTAAGCAGTACAGTCGAGCATTATAACAGTATCCTTTCTCTGTTTCCTCAGCCTTGCAGGTAATGGACTACTGTTACCGCCAAGATGATGACCGGGCGCAGCAGCTCTTGACTTACGAATTAAGGAATTGGTCTAAGCAAACGTGTCTGTCTCTGGCCGTTGCTGACAACCACCGCGCTCTGCTGTCACACACCTGCTGCCAGATCCTCCTGGCTGACCTCTGGCTGGGGGGGCTGCGAACAAGGAAAAACACTAACATTAAGGTGAAGGGAATTTCTTGGGTTTTCCTTGGAACTGAATAAGATTAGAAGAGGGAAATAAGAAAGAACATAACTGATCTTAATATATTCTACATGTATATAAATGTTGTTCCAGTTTGTTAACCCATCTGCTGCATTTGGCACGGATTTGGCTTTCACTGGTAGCCTGGTAATATATAGTACTCCTAGGTCTTTCTCTGCCTCTGTGGTGCATAATGGAGTGTTTCCCATGTGATATTGGTGTGCTGGATATCCCCTCCCAAGGTGCATGATTTTATATTTTTCTTCACTGAATTGTAGTAGCCACTTTTTGTTCCATTCCTGTAGCTTGGTGAGGTCTTCTTGTAGGAAATCCGAAGTCAAGGGGTTAAGTCTTCTTTCCCACCCCCAGGTAATGCTGAGTCTGCTGTTCCCGCCACTGGTCCTGCTATTGGGGTTCAGGAGTGGTGAGGAGTTGAAGACGATGCCACAGACGCGTGAGGAACACCAGTACGATGATCCCGAAAGGTCCTCAGACTCCGAGAGCGACACAGACTCGGACGATGAGAACATGGACCTGAGGAACGATCATGATCCTGAGGTAAAGCTGAAGTCCTCTCTCTTCAGATGTACAGTTCTGGAAGCCTTCAGTTCTCTCATTTCTACTTCTTCTCCTCCTCTGTCCACCTAACTCAGTGATGGTTTGACCTAAGTCCCTGGTAGCTTTCCATTTCTTACACTTTGGCCCCTTGCCAATCTTTCACTGCCCTGCCGAGATATCAAGAGAATATGTACTTTGCATTTTTAAACTTTTTATTCCCTTTCATGAATAGTTTATTCACATCCCTTGCATGAACAGCTGACTGATGAAATTGATGCTTGTTTTCCTGTTTCCCATTTCTTACTCACGAGTTTTCCTTCCCCTGCAAACACCTCCCCAAGCAGTCCATCATCTTGGGCCTCTTGTCAAGTGTGTGCACATGTTGAAGATATGCAAATATATACTTATTTTTATTGGTCTGCTGAGCACTTTATGATATTTTAGGAAATTACAACTTTTATAGATTTATATGAACTCACATGCAACCATATACTGCAAGGTAATATAGATCATTAATATGAGCATTTTAGTTAGTGATGTAGCTTAGTCTGATGATACTAGTTTCCAATACTGAACATAAAAGTGCATTGTGTTTATCATAGCATACAGTTTTTAATATTTTTTACCCCTTACATGACTTTTTCCACCTTAGAATATAAACATAAGTGAAAAGTGATTATGTTAGCCATACACACAAGAAGTGGTTAGGTATGTGTGATGTTATATGCAAACAGTGTCATGAAGTATATATGTTTGACAGGCTCATGTGTCTGTTCATGTTTCTTTGTGCTTCTCTGGTGTGGCGTGCTGGGTGCTACATGGCTGCTTATCTTACATTTTTTCTCTTAACCCTCCAAATTACTAATACTGAGAGATAGTTATTAACACATTGCTTCTTGACAAGAGGACTGTTGGTTGGCATGACAGTACTTTTTCTCCTAGTGGCCACAGAGATCTTTTTGAAGGTACTTTTTTCCTGGCACTTGCGATGTGTGTCCCTCTCCTTCTAGGCCCAACTGGTCAACTCTGTGTCGCTTCCCTCTCACCCCGTCACCCCAACCCTCCAGCCCGAGGTAGGACATCCTGGAGGGGACTGCAGCAAGCTTAGTTATTAGCACATCGCACAGGCCACTCTAGCAAACTTAAATAGGACATTCTTAGAGCACTAAAGCAAACTTAAAATGTTCTTGAGAGTGCTGCAGGAAGCCTAACAAAACAAGATAATTGCTTGAATATCCACGAAAATTCTACACCAAACCTTACAGAGCAGAAAATGTGTTCGGCCTTGGGAGCATGGAAGGCACAGTAGCAAACCTGACAGTAGAAAACAACTAAGACTTATATGTTATTACAGAGCACCCTCAAACTTACACTTTCATTTGGTCCCTCGGGTCCTCATGAATATATGCATTTGTGAATGATATACTTTATACATGCATTGCCGTAGCTGTATTTGGTGTGTAGCCTAATAAAGTGTTTGTGTGAAATACTGTCATATGTCCCAGCACACTTTCCTGGGGCATTACACTGTTACATGTGTTCTCTCCATTAGTTTTGCTGAATAATGGCACTTCACACCAATGTTACCAGATTGTCGTACTTGGCATATTGTTTTTGCCAATTTCTGACCAAAAACTATCGCACCCACAAAGATAACGATATGCATTTATAATTATTGTTAAAATCTGTAATTATTAATGCTCTTTTTTGCAATATTTTGGGGCCAGAAACCGGAAAATACAATGTAATGCATACGATAATCTGGCAACGTTGCTTCACACCCAAATAATATTTGTATTAAAATTAAAGCATTCCACTCTTGTCTTTCCAAATGTGTTTCTTATCTGATCACAACTTCACCAACTGATGCAGCGGGTCACATTGTAGTACGGCGACTAAGCCTGGTGGGCGAGCCTCCCATAACTCACTCTACCAGGGAGTTACCTCTTTGGCTGACTGGTTAAGGAGTGGCTCTCCCGTCTCACTGGTCGCAGGTTCGATCCCCGGCACCGGCAAAACCTTTCCTTGTCTGGATTAATTTCTCATGTGTTTCATTACACACTGTGGTCGTGTGTGAGTGTAGTGAAGAGAAAGTCTCAGGCATTACAACATACACACACCACACTCCACTCTTGTAACCTCCCTTTCTCTACACGGCCGCCTGCCAGTGAATGGTGAGTGGTGCTGGTGTCCATGGATAGGATGAAGGCAATGAAAAGGACTATTGTGATTAAAGCCCTGGATGTATGAGTATTTATCTCCTAGCTCATGAGAGAGGAAGTGGATTACATTGTCTAACTTCTTGACTCGAGGTGTTGGAGAGGCAAGGGGCAGGAGGGGAAGAGCAGTGCATGACTTTATCCTGGATGCCTTGTTTGGTTCATCTTACTTATTATATTGCCCTACAGTAACGAGTCTTTTCCTGGAACAAATGGGAAATCCAGTTAGATGTCACAGTCATGGTTCTTTATATTTCACTAAGCTTTTACATAGTGATAAAGATAAATTAATGTGAAGTCCAGTTTGATATTCTGTATGCTGCAATTGTTAACCCATCCACTGCGATTGGCACGGATTTTGCCTTCACTGGTAGCCTGGTAACATATAGTCCCAGGTCTTTCTCTGCCTCTGTGGTGGATAGTGGAGTGTTTCCCATGTGACATTGGTATGCTAGATATCCCCCCCCAAGGTGCATGACTTTACATTTTTCTTCACTGAATTGTAGCAGCCACTTTTGGTTCCACTCCTCTGGCGTGGTGATGTCTTCTCATAGGAATTCTGCATCTAAGGGGTTAATCATGTTATACTTTGCTATTCAGTTGAGGCTCTGGGCACATCATCTCAAAATTATTATTCTCTCTTTATGATTGATGGACATTGGGCTTACAAATGTCAAATTTAAAACTCTCAAACTCTGCTGACATTTATATTTCTAAGCTTCTTTACTAATATTGAAATAACTGGTATTGCATGCTGGTTAAGTCTATGGTTATGCCATCCTTCCTACTTTATACCATTATTCATTCCTCTCAAACGTTTCTTCACTCCATCCATGACTACACGGGGAACTTCAAAATCCAATATCTCATTCTCTTCACCCTTGTTACTACTGTGCAATTCGGTGTAGAGTATTTCTTCAGTTAACTACTTCATCCATATTATTTACATTGTTGACTTGCATTTTTTAGAGCAAACAGTTGACTAAAGCCAATGTCCGGTACACTCTTTATTGTTTTCATGCTTCAGACATTCTATAAGAGCTCACTAGACCTTGTCCGTCCATGTTGAATTTGTGGATTACGCAAACTTGCCCTCTCTTGGTAAGTGTACACACACACACACACACACACACACACACACACACACACACACACACACACATTTAGATAGATGGATAGATGGATATATTCACACACACCTATGCATGTATATATATAACCTTTACACTCCCGCAAAATCACAGTCAGTCTTCAGAATCTCAGTGCATGTACATCTACCACCACCACCACCACTACCACCATTCCCAGTGGCAAAAACAACAACAACAATAACAACAACAACAATAACGATGGCAATAACGACGCTTCAGTATGTGCAGGTAAAATTAAACGCACACAACAGTTTTTAACGCACACCGCAGCTAAGTTCGTACAGGGTTTCAGAGGATAAAAAATAGGAAAAAGCAGCTTCTTGGGTCTGAAATGATTTCCACATGTATACCACAACCACTGCCAAGACAGAACACAGCTACACCTATGTTTGTTATGCATACACTTGCTCATTCATATGCACTCAACCCGTCCGCTGCGATTGGCACAGATTTAGCTTTCCCTGGTAGCCTGGTAACATATAGTCCAAGGTCCTTCTCTACATCTGTGGTGGATAGTGGAGTGTTTCCCATGTGGCACTGGTGTGCTGGATATCCCCTCCCAAGGTGTATGACTTTACATTTTTCTTCATTGAATCATAGCAGCCACTTTTTGTTCGATTCCTGTAGCTTGGTGACGTCTTCATGTAGGAAATCTGCAGTCAAGGGGTTAATTTGCATCCAACAAATCCAAGTGTGCATGCAATATATTTGTTTATTGTTAAGGAAATGCTGCTGGAACATTCAAATCACACATATGTAAACCATGCATGTGCACACCTCACCATGCTGTCCACCAAGCAGGGTGACTCTCGGCCCATTTCTGCCGTGATATGTTTGTGTCAAGGGTGAGACATTGCTCAAGTCATCAAAATTTATGTAAACCAAATATGTGTAAGTTGAGGGTGCCCTGTAAACAAGTGGTATCTTAGGTAGTGACAGTATTACCACCACACACATGCATGCGATCTAGTGTCTTTCCATAGAGTAATGTAAGAAAAGTAGGTTTGAGCAAAACATGGTATTAGTTGGAAAAAAAACATAACTGATCTCTTGAACACCAGAGGTTCCTTTCTTAGACTTAGTATAGATAAGGGAGTAGAAATTATGTGTCTAGTTGTGTTCATAGAGGAGTAAGAATTAGATTCACCTGTTGTGCTGATTTTTTCATCAAAGGAGAGAGCCCAAGGGCAAAGCAAATATAAAAAGAAGCCCACAAACACTGCTCCTATAGACAGTGGGCAGGAGGAGCCCCAGAAGAGTAATCCATGACTCAACACGGGACTTTATCAACAGGCACCACTATGCAACAGCAACAGTGCCGGGCCCATCACCAGCACTCTCATTGTGCCGCCGCCCCCTGACGCATCCTTGGCCGCCGATGAGCACCACACCTCCATCAGGCAGAATGGGGTGTCTGGTGGCCACCTGTCTGTCCTGGACTCTTCCGTCTTTCTCAACGGCCGCTCAAAGCAACTCCCAGCAAGAATCAAATTTTATGAGTTCTACAATGCTCCCATTACCAAATTCTGGGCCCATTCTGTAAGACTTCTGCTTGCATCTTGGTGTTTATATTCATAAGTGTTTTAATATAAGTCATCCGATCTTTTGTATTCATCACTGTCATCGTTGAAACACTATTCCACCCACCAGCAAAGAACAAAGCTGTTACATAGAAAATCGTCTTTGCATCAGAACTTCCCTCAAAATTACTCCTTTATTCATTTTTGGGAACTGCTATTCAAAGGAGCCAAAGATCTGTATTAGGTCACTGAACTTGCTGAAACTGAATCAAAGAGAATTAAGTCTGATTGACTGTTCAGATATACATTTTTTCATTCCTCTAACGCATTGTTCTAGTTCTCTGCCTCTCCTCCAACAGATAGCTTACGTCTTCTTCCTGTGTCTGTACACCTACGTTGTGCTGGTGAGGCTCCCTAAGCAGCCGGAGTGGATGGAGTGGTATGTCATTGCCTATATATCCACACTCATCCTGGAGAAAGTGCGAGAAATACTGTCGACGGAACCAGTAGAATTAAAGTAAGTTATTCAGCATGTTATCCTTAAACTGTGTAGCTGCTGCCATCACACTTATTGTTTATTATTTACCCATTGTGGTCACGCAGGACAAAAGTGTATGTTAGACAATTCCAAATTTTGAAACTAGGGATGTTTTATGTTGTACTTCCTAGATTTGATAACCTTTCTGTCAACTAATTAAGGGAAACTTTTAGTCTCCAAACTGTTATCATCATGAAAGTACTCCTGCAGATACAGTTGGTTAGAAATTTGTTTCCATTATTGAGTCCATAGTGAGGTCTTGTCCATTGTAGATTTCTTTTAAGTGTGGGATATTACCCTTTGAAATGCTAGTATGAGAATATGCATTTGCACATTTTCATAGAGCTGCTACTGAATAACAAGAATTGCTATGGGCTTTGTTTCACACTCATACAGCTCCTGAACATTCCATATATGCCTTGGTAATTTATGCATGTTGCTGAGTGAGATAAGCTGAGAGAAAGAGCATATACTCTTAGGCTGTAACAGGAGTTTGAAGGAACATGACGAGGGATTTTCTCATGCTTCACTTGTTGTCCTCCAAACTGTAGTATATGACATTCAATTTCTCATTTATCATTTTCTTCCTTCCCTCAGGCAGAAGATTGCTGTGTGGTCAGACAAGCTGTGGAATGTGTGTGATCTGGTGTTTGGGGTGCTGTTCATGATCGGCCTGACGCTGAGGCTGCAGGACCAGACCATGCAGGCCGGCCGGGTGATCTATTGTGTTGATATTATTTACTGGTGAGCACAGCACTGTTTTCTTAAAGATATTGATTTTATATATAAATGAAGAATGCCTTACTTTTACAAATGGTATTTAAAGTGCCTGAGGTCACTGCAGCAGCAAGGTCAGTAGCATCCCCTTGACCAAAATTATATGGGAAGCCCAATAAGTTTGAGCTCGGGTTACTTTTGTCACAAATTTGATAAGTAGACTTCCATTAATATGGTCTCACAAAATGATGGAAATTAATGAAAAGTATGAAGCTGGGTTCAGTTGTCTTTCAATGTTGCAGTAGTTTAAGAATCCTTGAGATCTTTGGCCATTCACAACAATCAAGAGCTTCAGTGCTACGTTCTTTTACCCTAATTAGCTTTTCATTCTTGCAGGTATTTAAGAATCCTTGAGATCTTGTCTGCCAACAAGTACCTCGGTCCCCTGGTGATGATGATGGGCAAGATGATAAAAAACATGGCCTACTTTGTGGTGCTGCTGCTGGTGGTGCTGATGGCCTTCGGGGTGTGTCGGCAGAGCATCCTGTACCCCAACGAGGAGCCTCACTGGCGCCTCGCACGTCACATCTTCTACCAGGTGGGCCCCTCGTGGCAGCGCCCTGAGTGGCTTCCCTGGGCAGCTCTGTCTGGGCACAGGATGTGTTTGGCAGTTTGTTCATGCCATTCCAAACAGTACTCAACTAGGGAGAAAAAATTACCTTGGAATATCTAGCTGCAGTATTTAACTAAACTTCTGTCAAAATTAAGAATCCGTATCACTCGTTACTTTAACAATGGTTCACTTTGATCCCTTTGTTCAGATATCCTGAGTAGTTAATTTCCTCATATGTGCACAAAGTGAAATGGTGGGCATGGAATGGCAGACCTTCCCTAGAAGTGAATGATAAGCCGTGACTGCATGTGATAGGCCACTTACCTCACCACCTTATTATGGGATACAAGGGTAGAGGAATTATAATGATAGAGTTTGTTGCTTTACCAGTGAAATATTGCCCATTAAACATATTTCACTTCAGATCCATTGATTTTCTGCTGTGAGAGTTGGCAATGACATTATTTAGCAAATTAAATTGTAAAAGTTGTTTAAAATATGTTGCTAATAAAAATTATTCAATTTTTTTCTTTTACAGATTGAAATTGGTCTAGCTTATTTGTTCTCAGTAGAGGAGTTTCTAACTGCATGATTTTTTGATAAAAACTTCACAATTTTTGCTGGCAGGAATTTTATGCTGAAAGGAAATAACAATTTTTTCAGCCATATTTTATGTTGTACGGAGAAGTGTTTGCCGGAGACATTGACCCCGACTGTGGAGGCGAAGGTGAGATCCCCTGCCACCCTGGCCGCTGGCTGACTCCGACAGTCATGTCCATGTACCTCCTGGTGGCCAACATCCTCCTCATCAACCTACTCATCGCCGTCTTCAACAACATCTTCCAGTCCGTCAATGCAATCTCTCACCAGGTGTGGATGTTCCAGAGATTTCAGGTGAGTGAGTCTTTTTGTCAGATGGAGTAAATCTTGTAAATCCTATTTATTTTTTATGACTTTGGCCAATGCTGATATAGAAAGACCTTTATCTTTTACAACTTTACTTTCAATGTTTGTACTTTTACAGTCTCTCCACACTGACACGGTCTTCCATTTTCCTGTATGAATCAAAGCCCTTTAGGGCAATCCATTTTATCGTATTACTAATACAATAATTTTATATAACAGTAGAGTTCCTGTTGTGCAATTTTCTAACATCTTCAGACCATGAGAGACATGAATAGCTTTTTCACACCTTCATTTCCTTGTCCGTAAAGGTTGTGATGGAGTTTGAAGGCAAGCCCGTCTTCCCCCCGCCCCTCATCATCTTGTCACACGTCCACCGAGTCATCAAGTACATCTTCAGGAGGTGGAAGGGCAAGCCGCTTCTCTATGACAATGGCCTTAAGTTGTTCCTCGATGGGGAGTCTCTAGAGCGGCTGCATGACTTTGAAGAGGAGTGCATGGACGGCTACAACAGGGAGAGGGACCAGAGGGAGCAGATGAGTACTGAGGTGTGTGACCCATGACTGTACCAACTTAAGTAGCACATCAATACAATACCAGACTGATCTTAATTTATCTTTTTAATTAGAATTGCAATATAATTTATTTATTTTATATGCAATGTGTTTGTATGAGTGTATATACCAGAAGATTTGCCAGTATTAAGCATATGTGATGTATATTTATTTTCTATTTCTCAAACGATCTGGTCATGTTTTTATCACCAGGAACGAGTGCGAGTGATGGCAGAGCGCACCGAGGGACTGGCGCAGAGAATCGAAGACATGCATATCAAATTCATCGGAGCAATGACATCAGTGAATAACCTTGACTTCCACATAAAGAGACTCGAGGAAACGGTGGAGCAGACCAAGAACAGTTACGCCGTGGTCCATCGCTTCATGACGAGCCACGTGAAGCGGAGGCGGTCCACGTCTCCTTGCTCGGGTTCTGGCACGCCAAAGTCTGACGGTGGCTGTACCTCTCGCTCCGTGTCCCAGACGAGCCTGCACCAGATGCTTGAGGAGACTGAGAAACTGATGAGCAGACGGCACACTCCTGACGAAGAGCTGAGTGACAGGGAAGTGAGTGACACAACGGATGCTGAACCTGAAGGGTCTCAACACCGGCTGTCTCCCAAGCCTGGACACTTTGAAGTCAGCCACATCGGCATTCTAGAAGGCCTAAAGCTTGACTCAGCAAAGGTCTCCAGTGCCAGGCATCCCAGGCGGCATAGTCGACGTAAGCAGAGGTTAGATTCTGAGTCAGGAAGTTCCCAGGGCCGTGCGTCAAGGGAACGAAGATCCTCTGGTAGCCGAAAGAGCAGTATTCGCAAGTCTTCCAATGTATCTGGGGATATGAAGCCACTGTTCGGTCCTAAAGTGTGCTTCATAGATGACACTGAAGTGATCCCTGGGCACCATGTACATCACCCGCCTCCAAAATATGAGAGGTGTCTCTCTAACCCAGCCCAGCCCATTATACAGGTCATCCCACCATCGTCACCTCCACAGATCTTCACCTTCGCCAGCGAATACACAAGTCTGGCGGATGAGCTGGAGACAGTCTGCATGGCCCGGCTGTCTCCGCCCTCCTCCCCGCGGCTACACTACCAGAGTCAAGGGGCTCCACAAATCCGTCGGCGCTTCCTGTCAGAAACTGCTGGAATTTCCATCACAATAAGCCCCAACCCATTACGGGATGCTGAGGAGGCAGACTACCAGCTGATGGAAGGTTTGATTCAGAGAAGAATGCACAGAGACTCGGAGAACTTGGCCATTTCCTTGGAGGACCTCTGTTCAGTCAGGACGGATTTCTCAGACAATGAAGAGGGATTGACTCCTCACCCCAACAGGAGAGACTCAAGGGTGATAGACCTACGAAAGAGACACAGTACAACAAGCATCGATGCCACCCTGCCTGACATGCTGTCAGTCCCAGGCTCCATCCCTCTCACCTCCCCGCGCATCCTCACCCCCACAGGCCGCAGAGCCTCTTTCCTCTGCAGCGAGAACACCCGGCTGGCCCTCTCCCAGCCCAACAGCCCCAGCACCCGCCGGTCTTCCATACACGGGGATATGCGCCAACACTGGGCTTCCTCAAGTGCCCTGCCAGCATCTGAGGCCTGGCAGAGAGCAACGTCAAGGTCTCCCCGTCCACACTCACCCCCATGCATGATGCCTCAGGTCGTAACAAGTCAGAGTTCACCGGAACCCTCGTGTCAGTCTGATAGCCAGCCCTCTATGTCAACGCTGCAGGTCCCGGCTGTCAAGGAATCCGAGGTGCGGCCCAAAGATTCCATCACTGAAACTGAGTGTTAATCTTTAGGCGAGAATGTCATATACTCCGCACAGCCGTAAGTCATAAGATATCAGTGTAATACAAAAAATTAGTTCAGTATTTTAAAAGGATAAATGTCAATGATCATTATATACTACAGAGAGAAATAGCTTTTATGGGTAACTTTTTATTACAACTTCGTACTTTTAGTGTTGATGAATTTCTCCTGATAGAGCTAGACTCAGACTTATGTGAAGCTTGATTTGATTGAGTCTCTCCTTGAATGGCTTTGATTCTTTTATTAGAAGTGAGCCATAAATACTTAATTATCTTAATTTATTCAATGAGCAATAATGGTGCAATGCTGTATGAAAGTAATTTAAGAGTGTCTGGAACTGTAGTTTTTAATGAGTGATATTACCCGGCAGTTCCAGAGCCATTACGAAAGAATAAGTTAAGCTTGAAAAAAGTTATCTGCAAATAAAGAATTATTTTATTTTTATAATTTCTTTTGTTTTTCATGTTATGCATTGACCTCACCATATTTTTTTAAGGAGTCAGAAATTAGTGTGAATGTTTACAGCATAATTAAGACTTGCAAGCCAGTATGTAGACCCAGTTACTCCAACTAGCAGCGGCTGACCACTCATAGAATAGTACAATAATACTTCGTAGGTGTGAATTACTTTTTGCTCATTTTTTGTAGCCTCAATATAAAGTTGAATTTTTTTACTGTTGAATATAAAATGACAAACATGCGTTCATGACTACCAAGTGACAGTGTAAATTGTTAGCCAGGCCCTGAGGTGTGGCGGAGGGAGGGGCCGCACCTCAACACTGTTGTCATCACACATCCTCGACTCACTCATTCACTGCACATTATATATAGGCATCAGACAGATTTTATTCACTACATTCATCCATATATTAACTTGTATGCTCAATTTTACAATACCACACCATACCACTGGCCACAGTCCCTCACATGGTAGGTACAGTATTACCGTTGTTTTCTGTTCTTGTTATGACGCTGATCACCAGCTTCTTATATACTATAAATATATATTACATAATGCCATTGCTTATAGAGAAATGAATATGAAAAGTATTCAGTGTAATGTTTCTTTCCTCTTCTCTCTCTTTCTATCAAAGGAGAAGTTACGTGAAGTGCTTGCCTTCTAAAATAATTGATTGAATTATATTTTTGCTGAAATCTCCACTGAATGTTAGAGTGTAATATCAAGCATGAGTTACTGCACCCATCAACTAGTACTCGCAGTAATACTTGACGAGCATTAGTACTAGACATATACTTAGTGAATTTAGAGAAAATGTACTATTGACAACTCTCATATAAAAAAAAGACATATATTACAAGCTGTACATTCACTCTTAAAACAGTAGTAGATGCACTGCTAACTGGCCAAAACTGTAATCATTAACTAATAGAAAAAGAACTATTGAAAACTGATGAGGATAATACTGTAGCATCATGGAGAGAACAGTATGGAATAAGGTGCTGCTTTTGACCTACTACGTACCTGGTGAGTGTGGGTGTTCGTGTGTATTAGTGTATGGGATGTTTACCTGGGTCCTCTGAAGGGTGTGAAATCTCTGAATGTGCATGTATAAGAGACTAGTGAATGCCCAAGTGTGTAGGAGGTAAATTTTCAACATAAGGTAACTACATCCTCCAGTTCTAAGGACAAAACAATTTTTTTCTGGTAAGTCTTAATTGATCATTTTGACCATATCTCTTGCAAATCGCTTGTTTTTTCCATTTACCCTTTTAGAAAATTTATGACTTCTGGGAAACAATGCAAATTAAGAGTATACTGAACCTCTAACCTGAACACTGTGGAGGGAGGAAAGTTTACTATACCTAATGACCTAATTGAGAGGAGTTGCAAGGATTTCACTAACAACTTCCACCCGAAATTGACCTCTCTTTTGGCTAATCTTTACTTTTTACTTTAGTGGGAGCGGCGAGTAGCGGGCTTTTTTTATTTGTACTCTAGCTTTTTGTTGCCCTTGAGCTGTATCCTTTAATTGATGTAAAAAAGAAAAAAAATACCATTATTCTTTCTGATTCGTCATATCACTGAGCCCGGAATTCCCAGACTCTTTCAGCTCTCACAGTAACTATATCCAAAGGCCACAAAGAATTAACCTGGTAGCTGCGAGGGTCATGTTTCTTAGGTTGGGTTAGGTTGGGTTAGGTTAGGTTAAAGGCCCCTCTAAGTAAAATAATGACAATGAATCATCACTCACGCAAACCATTTCATAATATATATCAACGCATGTGTGATCCGTTTATGCATCATCTATTTTGGGAGGTTTATATAATGGCAGAAATTTGGCCCATCACTGGTACACGGTAAAGCCGCAAATTTAGCCCATCGCTGCTACCGGGTTAAGATACATCAGGTTCTCATGAATGTTTTTAATGTTCATGGTGCAGAATTAAGTCTTGTCAGATCATCACTAGACTCAAAACCAATCCTGGAAATACCCTTCACAACCTCTACCACAGCCTTATTAGTTGTATGTAAGCCCAGAAATGTTTGACCATATGATTTTAGAATGAGGAGGAATTAATGCATGATGTTAGGGTTTATTAGAGGAAGTATGGAACATTGAAGCTGGGGGAGATAGAGAAGGAAAGGGCTGGGAAATAAAAGGGAAGGTGGGGAAAGAGAAAAGGAAAAGTAGAAAGGGAATGAGAGAGTGGAGGATTAATAAGAAGAAAGAGCATATAACATCTTGAAACTGGGGAAGGGAAAGAAGAAAAGGCCTGGAAAGTAAAAGAGAAGGAGGGAGTGGAAGATTAAGAAAAAGGAAAATTGGGGAGAGAAGACAAGGGCTGGGAAATAAAAGGGAAGGAGGGAGTACAGGATTAATAAGAAAGAAGAAGAGAGAGCATATAAAACCTTGAAACTGAGGAAGGGAGAGAAGAAAAGGAGAGAGTGGAAGGTTAAGAAAAAGGAAAATAGGGAAGAGAAAAAAAAGAGCTGGGAAATAAAAGGGAAGGAGGGAGTTAAGGATTAATAAGAAAGAAGAGGAGAGAGCATATATAACACCTTGAAACTGAGGAAGGGAGAGAAGAAAAGGCCTGGAAAGTAAAAGAAAAGGAGGGAGTGGAAGGTTAAGAAAAAGGAAAATTGGGGAGAGAAGAAAAGGGCTGGGAAATAAAAGGGAAGGAGGGAGTGGAAGCTTAAAAAGAGAAAGAGAGAACATATGTCGTGCCATTCATGGGCACTCTTTTAATTAATTATGTAGGTTCATTATACCTCAAAGTAGAATTAATTATTGATCATTTAAACCACAGAGTAAAATTAGTAGTTTATTCACCCAGTCTTATAAGGCACCATTATCGCACACAGGATCATCACCTGTCCAAGTAATATAGGTAACATGACTTTAAGAAAGTTACTTGAGGTAATTATTGTTTAGAGATTCTGATGGTGAACTAAGGGTCATAGGACAGGGTCCACTTATTAGAGGTTAGCTTACGTATCTTACATCACTAATTACATTTGTAAATACCATGAATACAGGTTAACATTAACACCTTAAACTAACATGCACACATGGCAATAAGTAGCACCAACATAATAACTGTTTCCACCCACACGGGGAAACACAGACTCCACCATTCCACACCTTAATTAAGTCCTAACTAAAACTAGTGAGTGTTTGCGCTTATCCATTGTTACCCCTGAGAACGACACACATACCACCCTTTTGGCCTTCTCCTTTCCTTCCTCTCTTCACACACCCTGCCACCGGCAATCCCCCACAACCCAGCTTCAAAAGTGTTTACTGCTGCATGTTGGCCTTGGTCTGGGCGACGCTCAGCTTCCCATCTGTCAGGCTTGCCTTTGGCGCACCTGAAAGGGGTGATGTCGCTCATGAGAATCCCAGTCTCAGTTATAGTATTATAGCCAAAGTGAGTTGAACACCGTGAACAGTTCTTTCCTCACCTGAAAGGGGCGATGTCGCTCGTGAGAATGAGCTCGCTCCCACAACCTAGTGCGAGGAAGGGGCGTTAGTCTCGGCCCCAAAATGTCTTGGTGTGACGTCTCGGAGTGACAAACTGACCGCAGGTTAGGCCTGCTTGAGACCTGAGATTTCCTTGGTAGGCCTCCAATATCAATATAAGGTCACTGGTATTTTATTTCCATTATACATATTTACCGTTCTCCCGCAATAATTAAAAGAAGGCAGATTGACCGCTTTTGGCAACGATACCCTGTTTTGACCCCTGACACCTCTGAATTTTGTTGACACTACAGATTGTAGGGGAGATTTGGGAGCACCAGGCCTCTTTGTTTCAACCCCCATCTCTTCCCTCTCGCTCTCTCTCTCAAACTTCTTTCTCTCTCTCTCCTCTCGTACTTTTCATTTTTTTCTCCTTCTCTTGTGTACTTCCTTCTTTCCTTTCTCTCTCTCTCTCTCTCTCTCATGAGAAACCCACATACATATATAACTGGTTGCGCAAACACCCCAGGTTAACTCTATTTACATGGGGAAAAATACCATTACAATTGTAGTACATTTCGGGCCATTACACATATAACCCCTAAACACTGGTAGGAAGAAAAAGGGCTGGGAAGGAGGGAGTGGAAGATTAAGGGGGGGCGGAACAGCTGGAATGGAAAAATGGGGTCAAGAATACTTTTTTTTTTTTTTTTTTTTCATAAAAAAACTAAAAAAAAAACATAAAATATGACTATGAATAGACGCCTGGGAAAACGTTTAAAAGGGACGCGGTGCGACATTTTTACACGCACGGATGGACTTTAAATCTTCTGTCTTATGAGTTTCTGCTCTATTTTTTTTCTTAGGCTTGGTGGGATACGCCGAAGAAGAAGAAGAAGAGAAGAAGGGAGACATATATGGCGCTGGCATATGGCGCTGGCATAGCGACAGTTATATGTATTTTTTGGTGAGCAGTGTCTTGAGTTGAGGGAAGGCGCTCATTGCTGTAAAACAAGACCCTCAACAATGATTTGACACTGTAGGACACCCAGTGAATGAGGACCTAATAATACGGTCCGCTAAAGCGCGAAGAATCATCAACTCATAGGACACTGTCCAGTCACTGGGAATAACGGGTTTGAGAAAAGAATGCATTTCTTATTGTAAATACATTGATAATGACTATTACATATTATATTAGTGTAGTGTGTATATGTATATGTAAAAATAAATGTAATAAAATAAATGTAATAAACAAATAAATAAATAAAATATATAATGAAAACTAACTTTCGTTTTTTTTAAAACAAAAAAACAAAAATAAAAAAAAAATCGTTCTGCAAAAGAATCTCCATGGAGCTTGATGAAAAAAAACACACTTATACACATTTGGGGTGTATCTACATTTACAAGTAGCGTTTTTTGAAATATTGAATTACCTAAAAAAAAAAAAAAACTGTATTTTTTTTTGCTTTTTAAAGTCTTGACCTCATGATCAGACATGACCAATAGCAGGTTCTACCTTGGGATAGTATCTATCTGAAACATGATTTTAAACATAATAGAGAAGTTTGAGGCAAAAATATTCAAAACTTTTTTTTTATGAATATTTTTTACCTACCCGTTCCCCCTCCCCTTAAGAAAGGGGAAGATAGGGGAGAAAAGAAAAGGGTTAGGAAATAAAAGGAAAGGAAGGAGAGGAAGGTTATGAGAAAGGAAGAATTAATTAAGATTGATTGATTGATAGTTTATTGTTGCAGGTAAACAACAAGGGAGAAGGGAGGAACATGCCATCCCTACCCCCAGGCAGGACAGAGTGAGATTATACCCTTCCTTAGCTTTATGATATCTATAATGGTTTTGCTTGCAAATACATTATTGCAGTACTAGTAATAGTAGTAGTAGTAGTAGTACTAGTAGTAGTAGGTGATGCTTCCAGACCCCCATAGGTAAACGCTTATCTCCGCCACATTGGACCTTGAGCCTATGATAGCCCTGAAACCCATATCGGTAAATACCCTCACCCAAAAGTCAGCCTAGGGTGGGATTTATTAAACTCTGAACCACGTGTTCCCATGTACGTACACGGAACGACTGAACGAGAGACCGCGAGCAGCGAGTGTCCGCCGCACCCAGACCCTGGCCGAGCCCCAGGCGGCAGCACATGGCGAGAACGCGAGATGGCTCCTCCTACGGCCGAGAAGATTCTCATGCGCAAAATCAAGAAAAGCCAGAAGAAAAAGCTCAAGTTGCTGCAGGATAAGAAAGGACAGGAAGGCGAAGGTACTCAAGGTAAGCATGTGCACCAGAGAGTCTCCTGTGGGAGCTGGGAAGGCCTAAAGACATGGTGAATGAGGCAGTGTGTGGGCCAGCAGATGTGTCGAGTTCCGTGTTTCTTGTTCTTCTGAGTCTGTTAAATTATGTTCGGTGGTGTGTTGTGTTTATTGTGTTTTGTTTCTAGTTCTTCTGAATCTTAAATAATGTCCAGGCGGTAGGCGAGTGTGCAGGGAGGGAAGGGAAAATCGAGTCAATTATTATTTTAGGTATATTTTAGGGCTCAATTATTTAAGAATTCTGTGTCTCGTTCGATCTCCTTGCCCTGTTTTTTTTTATATAGGCCGCTGGGCGAAATAAAACTTTTATTATTATTATTATTATTATTATATTTATTATTGCTGGTATTGGGATGTTGGTGGAAGGCGAGCGTATATATTTCTTTGACGAGTATTGTGCTGCAGTCTGAAATGCTCACCTGGTTTACTCGTTTGATTTGAGTAGATGATTGAGTAGGAAACGAGTTATCAGCGCGGGTAATGAAACCAATCATAACCCGGTAGCTCCTGGGATCATGTTTCTTAAAGGTCCCTCTAAGCGAGAATAATGAGAAAAAATCATCACTCACGCAAACCATTTCAATATTTATCAACACATTTGTGATCAGTTTATGCATCATCTATTTTGGGGGTTTATATCATGGCAAAAATTTGGCCCGTCGCTGGTACATGGTAAAACCATAAATTTGGCCCGTCGCTCCTACCAGGTTAACCCTAGTCACCTATGGCAGGTGGAAAGTACGAGTGTCAGTGTTGGTGTGTGTTGCAAGTACATGGACTGTCTGTGTTGTGTAGTTTTATACAAGCATTGACGTGAGTGTGATTCTGTATGTATGTATGTTTAAGTGTGTGGTTGGTTGTGTATATGTACCGTAGGAGATTCTTGGGTAAAACTATAGAAGTACACCCGATTCAGAATGGCTGGTATTTGATATTATTTTTCTGACAGATTTTATTGTACTGTTATAACCATTTCCTTCTGATATTGCTAGTTTTGCAAAAAAAGTTTTGGTAAATCTTAGGAATAGTGGCCTAACGATTTCTTCCAAGTCGATGGGCGATGAGACTGCGAGCTCCAGGGTGAAGAAAGGGAAGAGCCCGCGCGGGAAAATACACCCCTTTTGACATAAACACGCCTGTCCGCTTGTCAAAACCCCATCATATGTGCTAGAAACGTTGTAATTACCACCACACCGTGCCCTGAACGCGCACCCGCTCAGAGCCGCTATTCCTAAGATTTACCAAAGTTTCTTTCCCATCACTTAAACTCGTAGTTTTGAGTTTTTTCTTTTATTATATGAAGGAAGTAAAACTCCCCTCCATAGGTAAGGTTACAGTATTTAGATTTATTTCATCTTAATAAATGCTTGAGATTAGTTTTGCTATTCAGAAGGTGAATATGGCAGCCAAATCATCCAGCAGTGTGAGTTTAATCCTTTTACATATATTTATTTAATTAATTTATTTATTAATTACTTTTTACCTTATTTACCAGAGATCAAGTTGCCAGAGGATGAGACAGAACGGCTGATCCTCACCCACAGTGTTCTTGGCAAGCGGCCGGCCGTGGACGATGAGCCACTCCCAAAGAAGAAAAGTAAGATTCCTAAATTTTATCAATGTTTAATTTTCATTTGGCAATCCATTTATGTCTTTATAATATGAGGAATCCTTTCAACCACCATTTACTAGTAATTCATGCACACCAATCCAAGTACTCATCAGGAAAGAAAACTGCTTGAAAACAGAACTGAGGTGTCAAAGTAATATCAATATCATTTTTAGAGGCTGTCACAATACATGGGGAGCTATTCTTTATTATTTCCTCATATTATTTATTTTTATTTTTCTTGGTGTTGTTGTAGGGGGGTGCTAGTATTGTTAACAGTAAGAATCCATCCTGTTGTTTACATTTTACTAATGGTAATTTCATTGTTATAGAGAGGAAGAAGAAGTTGAAGGAATTGGAAGAAGCTCTTGATGAAGGGGCTGATAATGAAGTGCAAAATGACAGCACTGAACAGAAGCCTAAGAAGAAGAAAAAGAAGAAAAAACCTCAGCAGCAGCCTCAACCTGAGAGTGTCCCTGAGAATGGAGAGGATGAAAATGAGATGAAAAGTGAGGACAACAGTGGGGAGAGTGAGGAGACAGGATATGAAAGTGAAGGGGGTGAGTACAAACAGGTTTTTTATTCAGTTTCCAAGTCCATGCAGTAGTCATAACAAATGTTGAATAGAATGAAAGACTTTTATGAAAATGACCAAACTTCTCTTTTTGCAGGCACTGACAACACAACTCTGGGTTATGATGCAACCGTCAACAAGTCCTTTGAGAGCCTACGTGGACAAGTGTCTGAGGAGACAATGAAGGCCGTAGATGGCATGGGCTTCACCGAAATGACAGAGATCCAGGCCAAGGCTATCCCCAAGCTGCTTGAAGGCCGGGACCTGCGTGGGACAGCGAAGACTGGTGCTGGCAAGACTTTGGCCTTTGTCATCCCAGCCGTAGAGCTGATACACAAGCTCAAGTTCAAGCCGAGAAATGGTAAAAATGGGTACAAAGTGAAAGTGATACATTTGCTCCAAAGATTATTGGCCACTTAATGATTTATATAATAGAGAATGAGGGAAAACAAGAAGATGGATGCTGCTGCTATTTATAGTGTGCTGTAGAACATTTTCATTCATGTCCTGGGAGAGAATACACTTTCTTGGCTGATGTCATTATTTATTTATTTTTTATTAGTTAATCAGTAGTATGTAATTTTTGCTTTGCCAAGAATTCAGGTTCATGGTGATGCTTCAACTTCAAAATTTACCAATTAGGTTGATTATGAGCATTGTTGTCTTAGGTACTGGTGTGATCGTCATCTCACCAACAAGAGAATTGTCAATGCAGACTTTTGGAGTGTTGCGTGAAGTGATGCAGGAACACACACAGACCTACGGCCTCATCATGGGAGGTGCCGACCGCAAGAGTGAGGCAGCAAAGCTGGCCAAAGGTAAGAAAGAACAGTTGCCTCGTCCCTCGTGTTTCGAGCAGAACTGAATATGTTACAGGATGTATTATTTTGCAACCAGAAATATACATGGCAAACCAATGTTTACTTGCAGGTGTGAATATTATTGTGGCCACCCCAGGAAGACTGTTGGACCACTTGCAAAACACTCCAAATTTCCTCTTCAAAAACCTTGTGTGTCTGGTCATCGATGAAGCTGACAGAATATTTGATGTTGGCTTTGAGGAGGAAATGAAGCAGATTTTGCGGATTCTACCAAGTAAGTATTGTTTCAGTTGACAGCTCATCACTCCATCTTTTTCTCCCAGCCTCCTCCATCTATATTCCTATATCTTTTTTCAGTGAATGGATTATGATTATTTTTGTAACATTAAGAGCAGTCACACAGTTCATTCGGTTATCAGTATTTCCTTAGAGTGAAACACCATGTCATTACCATTTTCATCCATATTTATCATGTGAATATGGTAACATTCAAGTTGCTGAGATAAGTCACACATGTTTAACTGTCACACTTAGGAGGTTATTAGATATTTCCATAAAGCAAACAATACATAACATATTCCCACCATTTTTATCCATAATAATGTGACAATTAATATAGTGATTGTCAAGCTAAGTAGGACAGAAGTCGTGTGTTTCATTACCACACTTAGAATGTCTTCAATGCTTCCCCAGAACGAAGACAGACGATGCTGTTCAGTGCCACCAAGGATGACAAGACCAACGAGCTTGCCAAACTGGCGCTGAAGACTGAGCCCATGGAGGTGGACGTTGACTCTGACAAGATCAGTGCCACCGTGGAGGGCCTAGAGCAAGGTGAGGGAGTGAGGGGTCTGTAAACTGTGAGCTGCCCTTGAAAGAAAGATATTGGTTATTCTTTTTCTCTCTCCACCTCACTATTGGCAGCACCATGAATGTTCTTTTTATGCCTTGAAATACATGTAAAACTAAAGCTCAATTATGACCCTTTCAGCTTACTTGGTGTGCCCAGCTGACAAGCGGTTCCTCGTTCTGTACACATTTATCAAGAAAAACCGGAAGAAGAAGGTGATGGTGTTCTTCAACTCCTGCATGACAGTCAAGTTTTACCATGAGCTCCTCAACTACATCGACCTCCCCGTCATGTGCATTCATGTAAGCCTTTTCTCTACCTTGCTACTACACTCTCTCCTCCATCGATCTCCTGTCCACTACCCTTACTTACCTCCTTTAATCCCATCACTACTGCTTAAAGATTAATACAAACCTTATATGTTCCCCAATGTATAAAGAAATGCATCCAGCCCATAGTTTCTTCCCCTCCTCCTGTCTAATTGCCAGAATCGTAAATAACAACACTGAGCTCATTACAAAAGTACACAAGTATTTAATGTTTCATTCGTAACTCGTATTAGACATAAATTCCTCCCTTATTTAGAAAACCTTATATTTCCCAATGCAACATATGACAATACTAATAAGACTTTCCACAGACTTTATTTGAAGGATAAACAAATCCAGTGAGAATATAAATCATTTTCTTTATTATCCTTTGAAGGGCAAACAAAAGCAAGTGAAGCGGACCAGCACGTTTTACCAGTTCTGCAACGCCGAATCTGGCATCCTGCTGTGCACGGACGTGGCTGCCCGTGGCTGGGACATTCCAGCTGTTGACTGGATAGTGCAGTATGACCCCCCAGATGATCCAAAGTAAGTCAGGAAGAAGGAGTATATCATGGGTAGGGGCAAGGTCCAAGTGGGTGAGATGTTAATTAAGCCTGGAGACCCAGTTATTGATCCACCTTACTAAAAACTCCTGACTTGGTAGCCTCTAACCACCACACAGCAAGTGATAGGAAGATAGAGGAAGGGAGAGTGGAGTTGAGGATGACCAGGCAGGGAAGACAAGGCTTGCTACAAGGAGAGGGGCCACCAGGTCATGAATTTAAGAGTATGGTTGGAGGACAGTCATTTAACCTCTGACCTTATGATGATAAAAAAAGGCAAAAAAGCAGATGATGATGGTAATGTTACGCTAAAAATATAAGTTTGCACCAATGGATTTACTAAGTGATTAACGAGAAATTACTTTCCAGGGAGTACATTCACCGTGTTGGAAGGACAGCCCGTGCAGGAGGCCAGGGACACGCGTTGCTCTTCATCCGGGAGGAAGAAATCGGCTTTGTCCGCTTCTTGAAGGCCCATAAGGTGAATGTGGAGGCCATGGACATCACGTGGAGCAAGGTGGCCAACATACAGCCTCAGGTGAGTCAAATGAACACTAGTGGTATTCACGTGTCAGGTCTTGCTGCCAGTACTTTCCTACACTCATTTCAGGGGCATTTCCGTGGTAGGAAAGGTTTGCCACTTTGTTTGCACCCTTCCAGTTACTACTTATATTAGGAAAATGTGTTGCAGTGTGTGGCATGCAACAGGACAAGTGCTAGAACACTACTATGGAAAATTGTGTCCATAGCTCAGTCTTTTTCATGTCTATCTGTATCAAAAACCCTTTTCCCAGACACTTCGGAAAATAAATGCTTAGGTTATAGTACTGGTTATGAAAACTAAATTCAAAGTAATTTAAAATTGGCAAATATGTGCCATGGTGTTAATCTGAGAAGCTGATTGCAATGAAAGTTTGTACAAGGCACTGAAGTGGATTGTACTGGATAGAGGAAAGACAAAGTAAAGAAAGGAAGTGTGGTAAGTTACACTATTAGGTTGTAGGACCAAGTGAGTTGAGTTGGTGAAGAAAAATGTATTATGACAAATTTCTGTTCAAGTAGTGTTAAAAAAAGTCACGATATTAAACAGTTGAACGAAGGGTGTAGAATATGCTTAGAAAAAATGCATTGTCTGATCAGCTATTAAATTAAGTGTTGAGAAAGTCACATTATAGGACAATAGGACTAAGTGTGTTGAAGTGGCACAGCAAGAGAAATTATGCAACATGTCACAATTGTTACCATATTTTTTACGGTGCTCTTGTTTTGTTCCAGTTGGAGAAGCTGATGACGCAGAACTACTTCCTGCATGCCAGCGCTAAAGAGGCTTTCAAGGGTTATGTTAGAGCTTACAACTCCCACCAGCAGAAGGACGTGTTCAACATAAACACACTTGACCTAAAAAAGGTACGTTATTCTTAATGCAAACTTCTCACACAGACTGATGACCTCTGTGGCAGTATATCATCTTGCTGGATGTTGTTCTGGTTGCAGTCATCACACGTGGTGTGCCCAAAAGCATCATGTGGCTCCCAGTGTATGCATGCATGTGTTTGTGATGACTGTGCTGTCATCCCAGCTATATTACACTGAACATAAAGGACTTTCTCGAGACTTAATGACTGCCTCTCACTTATTAGAAGCTGGAGGGTTCACACAATCCTTTGCTGTACACTTGCTCGTCCTGGTGTTTGCACTTTTTCAAGGATATATTACATTAAGCATATGATTCTGGGAGCAGGCGGAGTGAACACAGTACAATGAGAAAAGCATGAAACTGAGGACGCTGTGTAGCAATTGCCACAGTGTGGTGATGTTTCCTCTGACAGCCTTGTGTAAATGCTGCACGCACCATGGCAAACAAGTATCCAGCAAAGGATAGTGCAAACCCTACTGCTCCTAAAACTGAGTCAGTAAGCTTTGTAAAAAAAAATGCAACAACTTTGAAGCATATTGTATAGTGTTTATGATAATGGTGACAAAATTAAGAAAATGGCAAACTGGTTGTTTTTATCAAAGTCTTCATATTATGTTAATTTAAAAATTATAAACTTGTAACAGGTTTTATTTTGCATAGCCTAACGTAACTGCCGGTAGTACTGTTATGCTCCCACATGTTGGGTGGCACTGTTGAGTATGTACTCTGTTGCCAGTAACAGCAAAACAATAGCCTAATAAAAACATTTTATATTTGATGTAATACAAAGGAGTCTCAGCACAATTTTTGTTTTGTTTTGTCAGCATTATCATGTACGGTGTGTAATACAGTCCCACTTACCTGACTCCAGTTTTTTTGTGGCAGCTATATTGTCACCCTAATGGTAACACTTTACTCTTGTCCCATGACTTGTTGGCTTATCTTTGGGGCATGTGGGTTTGCCTTGTCCATTGTTAGATGCCTACGTGCCATGGTGCATGCACAATTTACTCAGTAGTAAACGCAATAAACATGTATGCAGGAGGCAGGAAGCGTGACAGAATAGGAGAGTAGTTGTCTGTTAGTATATTATTCTCCATGTCATATTCTGCCTGCCTCAACCCTCATGTTCATTGTGCTTTTTTTAATTCTTTGGGTAAATAGTGCATGTGCTTTAACAAGTCAGCATCCAGCAAAGGATAGGAGAATCTCACATGCATGTTGAAGTCTTGCCATGTTACAATCTGGGTGACAATATATGGCATGACAATCAAAGTAGCTAAGTAGTACCATGTTGCACTCCATGTGATAATGCTGACAAAATTTGGAAAAGAACAGTCTTGGCTGCACGATTTTATGCATGCTAACTTCATAATAAACCACATATTCTACCTTTGCATTTTACACAACTAATGCAAACTCAAAATAGCTCATGTCCTCTACAATAATCTCACTCACCACTTCCATGAACAGTACACTTCCTATTTGCTCACAGCACTACCAGAATGTTGCTATTAGCAGAATTAAAAAAAAAAAAAAAAAAGTTAAGTATTGTCTGCATTTTACAAGAAATTTAGTTTGAGGAAAGATTGCATTAAAGTTAATGTAAAATGCAAACAAACAGAACTTTACTTTTTCATTCTGGTAATGGCAACTGTGTTATACTTCTGCCAGTGCTCTGAGCAGGTAGGCAGTGTGTTATTCATGCAAGTGTTGAGTGAGATTATGATGGATGATATGAACTTTATCATTTCCATCATTAAAATGTGTAAACTGAAAGCAGACTAAAGCTGTTTATGTTGTTTATTATGTAATAAGTTTGGAACATGCCAACAATTCAGAGTGCTATATATTTCCTAGCAAATTCTATGCTGAATGTATCTTCAGTATTCTCTTTTTTTTTTCAGGTGGCCAAGTGCTTTGGCTTCCAAGTTCCACCATTTGTGGACTTGGGTTTCACAGCAAGCAAACATCATGGACGGAGAGGTGGCGGTGGCGGCGGTGGCTTTGGCGGGAAGAACAAGAAGCAGGTGGCTAAAGCTAAGATTTATAGACCAATTAACAAAAAATAGGTATATAAATAAATATATAAAGTTAAATATTATTGTTTCATATTTCAATATTTGCATTAATAATACCATTTATACTTAAGTTATGTGGGAAATGTTGCAGCAGACACCTGAAACAAAGGTAAAAAAACATGGTTGCCTGTACCGAGACTGGTGGTTTCAACTTTCTTGGGATCACCCAAACAGCATGCGTCCTCTGTGCGGTGATGTGTGGTGCTTACTACAGGCTTCACCACAACATGTATTTGCTGGCCATCTTTCAGTCACTCGCTCCATCATACTTACTGACATACTTGTACTTCTACAGACATAGGGAAGGAATAACACCATTGCCATGAATGGGCCTCAGTGATCAGTGTCCCAGACTCCCAATGGCTGTCACAAGTACTCAGTGGTACTGGTACTTAAACTTATGGTGTTGGTACCTTTATAATTAAGCCAGTACCAGGGCCATTACTTTCCAGGCCTCATGAATGTGACAGTGGTGAAAGTTCTAAGACTCCTCATCTTTGTGCACATTTCACCTTGTGCACAGAGTCCAGGGCACCTAATATGCCACCCAAAAGAGCAACAGGATCTTTCAAAAAGTGCTATGCAAATAAAATAATTTGACTGCCTTGATGCAATTAACTGAAAGTAGTAAAGCATTACTACTCACTAAGGATGCATATGTCTTCCATGATTTGTGGTATCATTCAATAGCCTGACTTTTTAAACAAGCATTGGTCTGCTGGTACTCATAATCAAACTTGCTTACATTTTCTAGTGTCCTATAATAAGTAATTGCACAAGATGATGAGTGAGTTTGTGTTCCTTTCTCCAATCCGTTTTACAACAAATTTATTTTGTAATTATTTTATTTTGAAACTTTATGAAAGCACCAGCTCAGATTTTTTACATACAATTGATCTTATACTAACAAAATCCAACAGAACATGGACAATTCTAGTGTTAAATTGGGTCTTCCACTTTGCTTCATTATGTACCCGCTTTGCATATCTTTCTCAAAAGGCAGGATCATCAATTGAGTGTATCACAAGTCATTCCTATCTCATAGTATGACTGAGTGAAAAACCTTGATTACAAAACATGATTAGTAACTTTTTAAGCTAATGAGAAATCCAAACCTGCCAGATTTAATATTGGAAATCTCAAATATTAAATATAACTGGAAACAGTGTGGTGTAAGAAATTAAAAAGACTATTGCATATGTGAACATTTGAAGGAAACTGAAGATCTTTATTTGAGAGATAATAACAATGCTGTGAATAGGCTGAAGCTTAAAAAAATGCAAACTATTACTCTATAGTGATGATTGCTGGTCATTTGATATTAGTTCCTCTGGATTCTTCTTATAATTCATATACGTAAGCACTGCTATCACATATTAAACTTATTTAGATTCATATCCTTTGTACAATGGATTTGAAAATGTTAAAAAGAAAATGAGTTTGAACAAAACCAGTGAGCAAAGCCTTGCCACTTCTAACATGTGGTGATAAAAGAGGGTGTAAAGTGTCTCTCAGACACTGTCTCTTATCTACGTATCAATGATCACAAACATAATCCTATTTTCTCTTTACTCCCCATTGCAGCTGGTGCCTAATACAGTAACAATAAGCAAAGTGATAGACTACAGATATGTAATGCAAGTCTTAAAGGACCAATTGTGGTACATACATAACAAAAACTGTAATGATTCAGTTCAGAAATGAATGAAGTGTAGCATGGAACAGCCCAACAAACTTCCATAGTTTAGAATGCTCCATATATAAAGGCTGATAAATATGTATACAAACAAGTTCATATTAACAAAATATATGAGTGGTGGATATAACTTTAGAGGGTCTGATATATTACCACTTGCCCAAAACTGTGTCTTTGATAGCATCAACATACTGTGCAGGCACCCAATAAATCCAATATCTTGATGCCTCTGTTGGTCCAAGCTGCAAGCCCTGAGGACAATGATATCCTTGTTAATACTTTGGTGGTCATGATAGAGCATATTTAACCTTGCATTCCTTACTGCATACAGTTCTGAAATATATTTCTGTAAAACCTAATCCACACGCTAGTCATGCTTATACACAGGTGGACTTGGGTGACAAAAAATAATGCCGATTTCCTGAAGACAGTCTCAAAAATGGAGGTGAATTTTATACACTCATGCTCCTTTTACACCAAGAAATATAGTATATATGCTGTTCACTGGAAAAGTAGGAAGCTACATTAACTGATTCCATAATTCACACTTGTACAGTATATACTCTAAATGTTCATGCCTTTCCACTAATCAAACATCAAATTTTATCAAATATTTAAATTTGCTTCTTGTTTTCATTGTATGTAAATATCAGCAATATATTTTAAGGCCTTGGTGTGCCTAACCAAAATTTAAATGAGAATTGACCATAATGTGCCACTAAAGGGCCATGGCCCTGATAAGATAGACTACTAAACATGCATGAAGCACACAGGCTTATGTAGAAAGTACTAAATATTAACTCTTAGTAACTTTAATCTTTATGTCAAGATCCTCCCTGTTCAGTATAGTCTTTGTACATCAGTAAATGTATTTAAAAGAAAATGCTCACCATAATGTGATACTGCTCAAAGCCTTCTATCGCCTCCGAGACAATCTGACGGATGTGGTTCATGTTGACCTTCTCAGTGCGCTCCTTTGTGCCAATCCAGATTTGGTCAAGTTCTAGCTTGAAGGTGAGACGCACTTTTCCTCCATGTTTATTGAGCATCCCAGAAAGTGGGTAAGATGGCAATACATCCTGAAAGCAAGCAACTTAGTTCAATAATACTTTACTGATAATCACGGTAAAGTAATTAAGGGTTAAATATGTGTCATACAAAGGAAACTGATGAAGTATCATACAACAGGGCACTAAGTTTGGAGTCAAGTTGGTGCTGGAAAAAAGGTTGCGGAAACTGTCCGTAAAAGTTTGGGCATTGTTGATATGAGAAAAAGTATAATTGGTTCCAGGCTCATTCAAATATTAAATATAATAATAAGGGAGCAATGTACATGTATATCTACATCACCAGACATAGATGTATCACACTAGGAGTAACAAAATCTGACCTTGCTGTTTTTAATCCCTGGCATGGCATCCTCGGGCACTCCTTTGTCAATGATCTTGCGATGGAGTTTTTGTCTGCACAGTGGCTCCTTACTTGAGGTGGTGGTGCTCGGCTTCTCTGATGATGGGGTCTGCAGGGGATGGTAGGTTACATGCATTAAATTTAGCTTCTGGTCTTCTGCAGATGATAAAAAGTTGCTTGCATTAAAGTGAACCTTTTCATGTCTACATCTTATCATTCATTGCAATAATTTCTCGTAATTCTGCATTCTGTTCCATAGTAGTACAGTTTCAATCTCTTACCTCTGACTTTGGTGTGTTGACACTAACAACATCATCCAGCTTAGAGCCCACTACCATCACTTTTGAGCCTTTGGTCACTCCAAGCTCCTTCAAGGTCTTCTCATCTTTAGCCAGGCCCTTGATCATTACTTTTTGCATTGCTGGGAGTACATCTGAAAAGGAAGGACATTTTCAAGATATTACTGAACTGCTAGATTCTGAGACCAATGAGTACTATTAAAAGTTGTAGTAGTAGGCAAGTAGCAGCCCCACAACAGTAATTCTACTTGTTCCCATGATACAGGAGGTTGAGAGTGGAGAAGTACTGTAGTTATATCGGTGAATTGAAAAGTAACAAAGTGGCTAATAATGTTCTGTCACAAGTGCCCAGTGCTAACAGACAGGCTGCATTTTAGTATGTGGATGTATGTATAACTATGAGGACAAAATCACCCTTGTATTAGAAAAGGTCACTGTCAGAATGCATGAATCAAAAGTGAAAACAGCAAAACAGGTGTGGTATGATGGCAAATACAGGTATTCCCCACTTTACATTGGTTTGTTTTATATTTTGTTCTTACAATCACCATTCTTTAACTCAGCATTATTGACAAAGTTATGCTGCTAATTTTTACCTCCCAGCATTACCAGCATAACAGGCTGCCCTATTTAACATTGCAACAACTGGTGCTAGGTGGAGTGCTGGCTTCCCACACAAGTTGGCTGATTTGTTCGCCTGCTGTTGTCTCTGTACTGTCAGCTCAGAACATCAGGAAGAGTGATAGTCATATTTTCATCCCAAATGCAAATGTAATATGTGGTTGATATTTTCCATTTACTTAATTAACAAATTACAAAACAAAAAACTGTCCATGGGTACTCACTTATTATAGAACTAAGGTGCTCCTTTAGCTGCTTGACTGTTCCATCTAAAGGAAATTCTATATCATATTTTGTCTTATTGTATACTAACTTGAAGCTTACTCCTTCGCCAGTGGGTAGCCCCTCAGACTGAAAAGGTTAAAACTAAAGTAAGTGAATGAAAATACAATCATACTGAATAAAGCAAAAAAAATAAAAATAAAATAAAATCAATCAACAGCATAGTTTTAAACATAGAGAATAAAACGATAGCTGCAGTCATCAGTAAGTACATAGTGATGTATACACCATCATGAATTATTGCAATGACATTAATACTCTTTCCATTAGAAAATATAATTATTTCTAACAGTTTCTTTTCCTATTATTATTGTATAAATAACAAAACTAAAGGTTATATAATTATGTAAGAGAAAGTTACACAAAAGCTTGTAGTAGGAGCTATTACACTAATTCAGAGGTGGCAAAAATCACACAAACTTGTACCTGTGAATGGGAATGGGGAGATTAAAGAGATAGGGAGGGAGCATTCTGAGCCAGTGATGAGTGAGTATGGGAAGGCAAGAAGAATTGACCAGAGTGAGTGTAAACATAGGGCAGTCATGTCCACAGGGAGAGGGGTGAGATAGGGGGCAATAAAGAAATTAAAATTAAGAAAGGCCCCTGGCATTTATGAAATAACAGTTATTCTAACTAATAGTTAGTGTTGAAGTTATTTTGTAAATTGTTATTGACGAGATCCTATTATCTTTTATTCATATACATCATATTGCACTGGTAACAGCAAATGTAAAAAAAAGTATATAGAAAACAATGCCCAAGATGTCTGACTCAGAAGCATGAGTCACACCACCCATGCGGGAGGGGATGGAGCGACATCAGTTCGGGGGGGGGGTTACTCATTGCAGGAGGTAGTCTAGGGAGAGCAAAGTTGTGGCAGCTCTGTCTATGGGTAAGACATTTTGAGCCTTATGGTTCAGGAACTTATGGTACACAGCCTAATAGGCTACTTGCAGCAGGTAACAAATGCATACTGCATTTTGTACTGCCCCAGGAAGCTTGAAGGAGCTAAAAAGATCAATATTCCAGATGTTTGAGTTTGCCAATCTGGGATCCAAATTCTCTCCCTGAAACCCTGAAATTTCCCCCTGGTTGAGTTCCCCTGTCCTAAACTATAGAACATACTTCCCTATTTACCTAAAAAAATATGTGTTCAGGGACCCTTCACTTCCCCAGAACATGGATAGTCAATAGATATGGAATATATGTATATGAATTTTTCATATTGATAACAAGAAAATCAATATCATGAGGAAAGCAGCCGCACCATCATTGTAACTACTACTGGATTGGCTGCTCATGCAAGTCAAGCAGCAAGTGAGGCTGATTTACATATCATAGGGCAAGTTTACTAATTTTTAGTGAAACATGAAAAGAACATCTCATTTAGCACTTTTCATCTACTTTTCCTACTCCACCATGATCCGAATACTGCTCATGAAGGGATAGGAAAGGAAAATTCTGCTCTCTTTACAATGGCAACACTGGCTGATGACTACAGTTGTTGAAATACCTGAGTGCTTGGTATGTCTTCTTGTGTATCACTGTGCGAGGCTTCCTCTGAGCTTTGCGGATGAGCTTCATTAAGTGCACCATTGTTTGCATCACTAGGCTTGTCTGAAGGTGTCTTGCTGTCCCCACAATCCTTTGTGCACTCTTCCTCACTCCTCGTGACTGAAAAAAGCAATAGGAAAACATTTGGTAAATTTACCGTAAAAGCACCTGTCTCACTGATGCAGAATACCGTGCTTTCAAAAAAGGACTGGTATGCCTTAAATTCCTGCAACCAATAATATCATCATGCCACTAGACTTGAAGGCCACATTACTGTTATATCAGAGAACATAAAAGTGTAGTAACTGTAATAAGTCAGCCTAATTTCCAAGTTAAAATTTCATCATTAGTGTAACTTATTTCATGCGAAATAAGTGAATGAAAAGCATAATCATATTTGGGTACAAAGTAAAACAACTGATAGAGCAACAAAATATCCTACATGAAGAGGCTCACGATCTCCATCACAGTGGGATGGAGGACTGAGGCTCTGTTGAATTTGCTTTCATAAAATTATCTTCTAAATTGGATAACATTTATTACTTCTGGTTTCTATGTTTCTTTGAACAAAAAGAGTAAAAAGATGTCTATAGCTCAAAGTTAATTAAATGTGAATTAATAGATTACTGTCTGAACATGAGACCTTGAATTATCAACCTCTTTCTCTTCTCCCATCTAAAGTTTATAGCTTAACTCAATACATACACCACTGAGTGCCAGCGATCAAACTTGAGCTTTCCGATTAAAAGTCATGGCTGCAAACCATCTGAGTGCTGATGAGCTAAAGGGCTACAGTGCCAGGGGCCAATTCTGTCACTTAACCTGACACCTCGGCCCCACACTGTGGACTCAATAAAAAAGTGACCCTGCTCTCACTCACATCCCAATGAATATTACAAGTGTGGTTTACAATCAGGGTTTGTTAGGGTAAAAAGTTTCATGTTCATTTGGGTAACATTGGGTTTCATTGTGGGTAGACACTCCTCATGCTCATTTGGGTTAACAGACATTTCAGTATAGATTGGGGTAACATTAGGGTAAGAGGATGTGCTGGTAAAATATGTAAATTTGAGTTTCTCCCTCAGTTATTACCCAGTCATTGTTTCTGAGTTATCTGTGGATAGCTGAATGAAAGACCAGGAAAAATATGTCTGGCTTTTGTTGGAGTAAATCATTAACTGACTACAATTTTTTTCAAGTAGGTATGTAAAATAAATGGGAAAATAATTGCTAATATGTATTTTAGAGCAGACATTATCCCATTATTTCCATTGACATGCCCCTCTTATGATGAGCACTTATTATTTAAATCACGGTAGTAAGTAAAAAAGTAATGAAGTAAGAAAGTAGGCATGAGTGGTCCTTCATAAGTGCTGAGTCAATGGAACAGCTGATCACTGGCTCCACCTAGTCTTATGATAGCTATTATTTCCCTTTTATGATAGATATATAGGTTAGGTTTCCTCTTATGATAGATACTATTTCAATCACAGTAGAAAGTAAATAAGTAAGTGGGTAGGTTAGGTTAGGTTCCCTCTTATGATAGATACTATTTCAATCACAGTAGAAAGTAAATAAGTAAGTGGGTAGGTTAGGTTAGGTTCCCTCTTATGATAGATACTATTTCAATCACGGTCGTAAGTAAGAAAGTGGGCATGAGTGTGGTCCTTCATAAGTGCTTGGGGTAGTAAGTAAATAAGTAAGTGGGCATGAGTGTGGTCCTTCATAAGTGCTTGGGGTAGTAAGAGGGTAGTAAGTAAATAAGTAAGTGGGCATGAGTGTGGTCCTTCATAAGTGCTTGGGGTAGTAAGTGGGCATGAGTGTGGTCCTTCATAAGTGCTGAGGGTAGTACGTAAATAAGTAAGTACGCAAGTAAGTGGGCATGAGTGTGGCCCTTCATAAGTGCTGAGGGTAGTACGTAAATAAGTAAGCAAGTAAGTAAGTGGGCATGAGTGTGGCCCTTCATAAGTGCTGAGGGTAGTAAGTAAATAAGTAAGCAATCAAGTAAGTAAGTGGGCATGAGTGTGGTCCTTCATAAGTGCTGAGTCAATGGAACAGCTGATCACTGGCTCCACCTTGACACGCGGCCCTGGAAAAGAATCCCTAGGTAGCAAACAGGCCTAATTAGAGGTCCCTAGGCAGCAAAGAGGCCTAATTAAAAGTTCCTTGTCATGGCTCAGCGCCGCGTTATACCTTCCTTGGCCTCGTGAGACATGCTGGGAGCCGAGGACGGAGGAGGAGCCGTGCCCGTGGCTCTGGCTCACCACAACAACAACAATCAAGTGACTTCTTCTTCTTCTTCCTCCTTTGGTTTTCTTTTCCTTCTTTTCTTCCTTGGGTTTCTTCCTTTGGTTTCCTTTTTTTTCTGGGGGGGGTTCTTCCTTTGCTTTCCTTTTCCTCCACTGGTCTTCATTTTCTTCCTTTGGTTTTCTTCCTTTCTTGCTTGATCGAGTTTCTTCCTTTGGTATGCATTTTCTTCCTTTCTTGCTGGAGTTTCTTCCTTTGGTTTCCTTTTCCTCCTTTTGGTTTCCTTTTCTTCCTTTAATTGGTTTCTTTCTTTTATTCCTTTGGTTTCCGGCCTTTTCTTCCCTCCTTTGGTTTTCTTTTCTTTCTTCCCTCCTTTTCTTCTTTAATTTCTTCCTTTGGTTTCCTTTTCTTCTCTCATTTGGTTATAGCTTTTCCTCTTTTCTTCCTTTGTTTTCCCTTTCTTCCCTCCTTTGGTTTCTTCCTTTGGTTTCCTTAATTTCTTCTTTTCTTCCTTTGGTATCTTCCTTTGGTTTCCTTTTCTTCTTTTCTTCCTTTCCTTCACTTATATACTTCACTCTGAACGTACTGATCGAGCTGGGGTTTTTTTTTTTCTGTTCACTTTGCTTCCACTGACTTGTTTTTTTTTCTTATTTTCCTTTGTTTTCTTCACTTTAATTAACTTTTTGCATTTCTATTTTCTGCCCTCTTGTTTGTTTCTACTTATAATACACTTTTTTTTTCTTCTTCTCTCTTATTGCTGAGTAATTATAAGGATTGAAACTTCAGCAAAAGTATTATGATCAAGGAATACACCCAAATAAGTACCTATACAGTCGTGGTAGAATTATGGTATCAATATTTTCATAAATGCACTTAAATATACATTAAAAAGAACTTCAATAAATGCAACAATAAACTATCAATCAATCAATATCATGCCTCTATATATAATCATGGCTAGAAATAAAAGTGACAACCTATAGCCAATTAAACCTGGGGAAGGCGGTGGCTGAGATGTTAGCGTTGACTTCCTTCAAAAAATGTTTAAAAATGCGACCCAGAGACATTTTCTTGCGATGATATTTTACAGGCGAAACTACAGATAATAAAGGACAGTAGGAGAAGTAAAGGCCCGTCGTCTGGCAACACTGCGGGAGCCAAACAAGCAGCATGGCGGACGTGAGCCTTGACGACCTAATCCAGCGCCGCAAAATACGCTTCGGCAGGCAGCAGGGGACGAAGTGAGAGCCATGGAGTGTTCAGCCGTAATGTTAAGGCCGCACGGAGTAATTAGAAGAGTGGTCTGTGAGGCGGGACAACGTGTGGGAAGAGATACAGAGGATTATATTCACCGCTGGTCTTCCTAAGCAATGGTGGTTCATGATATATATTTGTCTTCTTTTCTTCCTTTGGTTTGCTTTTTCTTCCTCTGATTTCCTTTTCTTCCTCTGGTTTCCTCCTTTGCGTTCGTGTGTGCCCCTCACATAATGAACAAGTGGAATAAACTACCCGAAAGTGTCGTCCGCAGCCCTTGTGTCAACACCTTGATAAAACAGATTTGACAACCTGAACATATGAACGTAAGGGTTCCGCAAAAAGCCCACTGGCCTATACTTGGCAGCCACTGTTTACCTACCGCGAGTGGCAGTGTAGCACCTATCATCCGCCTCCCCAAGTCTATAATATAATCTCTTGAATGCAGTAATCTTGCTTGTTTACTTGTAGGTCTTGCAAGGCAGGATAGATCCAATACTCTCCGAGACCAATGTCCCTGTGTTGCATTACCGGACCAAGTGGACCTGCAACACAGGGACATTGGTCTCGGAGAGTGTTGGATCACTATTAACATAAGAACATAGGGAAACTGCAAGAGGCCGGGTGGCCTACACAGGGCAGCTCCAGAATCCCCCCCACTACTCACGATGGGTGAGGTGTAGTTACAGGGGTTACAGGTAGAGGCTTGATCCTCGTTAAACCAGCGGTACTAACTAGGCACGCACCAGTACCCTGTCACCTTACTGCACCCACACCTCACTGCCACCTGTCGTCTTCGTCCATGTAGCTATCCTGCAACACAGGGACATTGGTCTCGGAGAGTGTTGGATCACTATTAACATAAGAACATAGGGAAACTGCAAGAGGCCGGGTGGCCTACACAGGGCAGCTCCAGAATCCCCCCCACTACTCACGATGGGTGAGGTGTAGTTACAGGGGTTACAGGTAGAGGCTTGATCCTCGTTAAACCAGCGGTACTAACTAGGCACGCACCAGTACCCTGTCACCTTACTGCACCCACACCTCACTGCCACCTGTCGTCTTCGTCCATGTAGCTATCCAGTCTACTCTCAAAACAAGCTATCATCCCTGTACTGTACTAACTATGTGATTGCTGAGTCTATTCCATTCGCCCACCACCCTATTACTAAACCAATGCTTGCCTATATCTCTCCTAAATCTATACTTTTTAATTTAAATCCATTACTGCGAGTTCTATCCTGCTGGCTAATTCTCAGTACTTTACTTATATCTCCTTTGTTGTAACCCTTGACCCATTTGAATACTTCTATCAGATCACCCCGCACTCTTCGTCTTTCTAGTGAATGTAAGTTTAGATGTTTCAGCCTATTTTGATATGGGAGGTTCCTCAGCCCCTGAATCATCTTGGTCATCTTGCTCTTAGGCATTGCCTTGCAAGACCTACAAGTAAATAGGCAAGTAAACAAGTAAACATCCAGCTACTACACGGCTACCCAGCCTATTCCACTCGTCAACTACCCTGTATCCCACCTACTACTTCCTACCAAATCTTTTCATCCATAAACTTATCTAACCTCTTTTTGAACACATTTAAACTACTGCTGCATACTACCTCCCCTGGTTATGCATTCCAGAAATCTACCACCCTATGGGTAAAGATTTAAAAATATTTTAGTGACGGTTAAATCAAGGCAACAAAAGAAGCTAAAAAGTAAAAATATGCAACCTTGAGAGAGATGCACAGATATGAGGCACCCTTATGAGTAGTTAGGCCCTCCAGGATTGTCCATACATAGATGACTATGTATCTCTCCCATCTCCTACGCAGGGTGTATGTCCTGAGGTATCAGGGGCTTTCCCAGTAACTGAGGTGTTGTGCTCCCTGGATCCTGGTGCTAAATGTTCCCTGAGGGCCCTCTAGAGTAACAATGTCCTGGATCTTATGTGGGGACCATAGCTGGCAGCTGTATTCCAGCCTTGGTAGCACTAAAATAGTGTCCTCAGGTGTTGATAAGGGTTCTCACTCTCCCAGCTGTTTCTGGGACAATAATGCAACTAGTGCAGTCTTGCTCAATTAACTTGGGGTGAAGAAACTGATTTCAGGGGTGTGCTGAGAATGATTGCTGACTGTGATAGTAAAGAGGCATTCCATCATTTTACCCCAATAGAGGCCAGGGCACTAACTAGCCTAGTAATAAGAGTGAATTTCTACAAATTAATTCATCTCACAGTGACTTACAAAACTACATCTGGTGAGTTTTCATGTGATTTTGGCTGTTATATATATATATATATATATATATATATATATATATATATATATATATATATATATATATATATATATATATATATATATATATATATATATATATATATATATATATATATTAACTGGGCAGTTCACCACACATATGACAGTTATGTCATTATGGATTAGTCTTCAGTTTTGCTCCACCACCTTAAAATACGACATACACCTTCATGCTATGGTTAAAGGGTGAAAATACATGCCTCTATAATACAAAGGCATACATGGCTAAAAAAAACGTAACAACCTAACCAAAACTAATATACCTATGCAAGTGTCAGTCCTTGCTGCAGCATTTAGGTTTACTTGGGTGAGGATAGGTTAGTGTGTTTTCATAATATGGTTAGAGGGGTTGTGTTTTTGCCCTTTAACCATAATATTAAATTTTATATTCTATTTAGAGGTGGCAGACATTACATTAATAGGTCTTATCCATGATAATAAGAAAAATTATTTCAGGCTAGATATCTCCATATTTCACATTAATGATAACACTGGTAGTCAAAAGGGCAATCAAAGACTCAGGTGTGATAATTGATTGTACTCTATCATTCAAAGAACAAATTAACCATGTGATGAGAACAACAGGGTACCATCTAAGAAATATTTCATTTGTCTAGAAATACTTGGATGATAAGACCATGAAGATGCTTGTATATAATCATGTAACTACTAAGCTAGAGTACTGTAATTCACTTTATTATGGCCTATCTACATACCTACTGAGGAAACTATAACTTGTCATGAACAGAGCTGCAATGCTAATAAAGGGTCTGCCTCCACATGTGAGAATAACACCAGTACTTATAGACTTACACTGGCTACCAATTAAGGCAGGTATAGTCTACAAAATAAGTCTTGACCTATCAAGCAACACGACTTGGTAAACCTGGATATATGAGAGATTAATTACAGGACTTAAATCTGGACACTAGTATGTCACCAAGACACAGTGCAGAACAGTATATACTCTATGAGCCCAGAGTCAATCTGGAACTGGGCTTCAGAGCATTTGAGAAGTGTGCCCCACAGCTCTATATTGGGTAACCTGAGGATGTTAAGAACAATGGCAATCTAGCAACCTTCAAGAAAACACTGGAGACTCGCTTATTCACTAAATCCTATGACGTTACAAACATGAGAATCAAGGACAACTTTCAATGCTAACATCATTGTAATGATGTTGACGGCCCTGCAGAGCATTGTGCTGGCAGCGTAGTGGGGCCTGAAACCTCATCAACGTTAAACGGTAGTTGTGGCCAGGTGACCCACTAGCACAAACGTTGGTTTGAGGTTGTGTGTGTGCTACTTTGTAATAGTTTTGCCTTTATAGCCAGCAGTAGTAAGATCGGCTTTCATGGGCTTCATGGTGTGTTGCTGAAAGTGGGTAAGCCAGGCAAGAGGAGGCAGTGTAGGATGGGGCAAGTGTTACCCACAGTTGCAGCCATGAAGAAACCCCCATACCAAACACCTCTTTTAATCCTTTAGGGTTAGTTTCATATTAACTACTCATCCTGATTCAATAGGTGTACCTAACATCACCATAGCCAATCCAGGATTCAGGACGTTTCCTAAGGTAGAGGAGGTAGCATTATAATTGTATTTCGTAAAGAATCCTTATAACCAAAAACTAACTGAAATTATGAGTATTATTTTTTGCCACCATTGCCAGATTGTCGTACTCAGAGCATAGTATTTACCTGTTTCTGATGCCTAATTATTGCCAAGAAACATCAAAATTTAACTCTTTTAACGATAATTATAAATTAGTTTCCTTATTGGAGCCCAGAAAACAGTTTGGGGGTAGGAAGTCGGGAAATATAATCGGCTAAGTACGACAATCGGGCAACATTGAGGCTGTAGCTCCAAGGCCAGAGGCCTGAAATAGCATATTTTTACTGCGTAAAGCAGGTGATGTCACTTATTGTGACTTCATGAGCTTTCATATTTATCTTTGTATATTTTGTAGAGGCAAAACTTACATTACCTGTTTCATTTTTACTAGTGACCCGAATTGGTGCCTGATTATCACAACAGAATTTCACTCAAACAAGTGAATCAGACACCACAGAAATATTACCAGTGTGTGTATGAATGAATACAAAGATAAGCACATACTTTGATTTAACTCTAGGATGTCTCGTGGATAGGCTACTCTTTAGCCTGCTACCGGCTATGGCTGCCCAAAAAGTCCCTCCGCCAAGTTTGTACCCCCCCCATTTGGTGATTGTTAGGTACACCTATTAGGATTGTTTTTATTTCAGCAAAAAAAAAGTTGAAAGTTTCAGATGGGGAAAAAGGTAAAACTCCTGTGTATTTCAGTGTCACAAATACATTTTCATTAATAACAACATTTTTCAGGCACCTGTTCAACATGATTGGTGAGGTCCTGCTATATTCATCAAAATATAAATCTTATTGTACAGTGTATATATATATATATATATATATATATATATATATATATATATATATATATATATATATATATATATATATATATATATATATATATATATATATATATATATAAAAACAGGGGTTCCCATTTCTCTACTTATGATGCTTTTCCCCAAATCTTGAAACCCACATCCCCCTGTTATCAGCAATTTATTTTATACATTTAGACATTCTCATTCTTAACCCCTTCACTACGGCTGGGCCAAAACAGCGCCCCGCACCGTATCCGGGATCGCCGCGCGTGCCAAATTTCAAATGTCGCTATTGAATATAACAACTTTTCAGCCATAAACTCAACATAATCAGCATGTATATTATATATGAAAACATGCAGAATAAAATAGTGCACATAAAGAAACATAAATAATTGATAATTTTGAGATTTAAGCATAAATCTAGAGATAAAATAACTCATATTGGCTAAAGCGAGCCAGGACGCAGTATACGCGCCCTTGGATATGGTACGGGGCACGCAAGGACGCAGTATACGCGTCTTCGTGTTGAAGGGGTTAACCAGCCCTGACATTCCCCAAAAGATACCCTGATGTTCTCTGTCAGCACTCACTAGCAGAATATGTAAAAGCATTGAAAATAATCTCAAAATGGAAAGCTGTGAAAAACATTCTCCCAAGTCGTCTCTTTCTAGCAAGGCTTTGTGCCCCCACAGCCAATCTTTCAACCCCTCAGAGGGTTGTGACCCATTGGTTGGGAACCCCTGGCATGTAATATAACATTTTGACTTACAAACTGTTTCTCCTAATAAGGAAGATTTAGCTATGATGTGGTTTGACTTGGCTAGTTCATATATACACCTACAGTATCAGCATGAGATTCTGAATATGTAATTTTTTTTCTCTTATTCAAGGGTCAATGATGGTGGGGGCAAGGGCTGGGTGCCAATGAAAGGACGCCTCAACAAGCCAGGATACTCTGACCGCACTACTCCCTCTGGGGTAACTATAACAGGTTTTGTAATTATTTTTAAGTCTTTACAGATTAAAGTGTAGCCTCATATGTATTGCATGGGAATAAGCGGTGTGTCATAATAACTTTCCGTCGCTGATTACACTACCTGTTGCAGGGGTTTGGGGATGTGAGGAACAAAATAATCCACAAAAAGAGGCTTCGTATGAGGGATGCGCGGGATCGCCTGGCTGAGCTTGCCAAACAAGGCGATGCTCGGGACCGCATCAACAAAATGAGGAAGAAAACTGTCCCGTTGAAGGTGAGTTTTTTAATCCAAGTTCATAAAGGGATTACATGGTTCTGCCTGATAGTATAATGTGTTAATAATTTTTTGCTTCTTTTTTTATAGTATCATACATCTGTGGTTTCAATCAGTTTGAATTTTTCATTTAACTATTTGTTAACTTACCATATCTACTGCTATTGATTTATCCTTTTAATGTAAAAGTCACAGCTCAGAGGAAAGCTATAAACATGAAAAAGCTCACTATAGCAAATGCATTTACGTTGGCATCGCCGAAGGGAAGGGGTTAACATTTAATCATTCTTGTGATTTTTTTTTTTATCTTCCAACCAAGAAAAAAAAATGTTTTTTTCCTTCATTTGACTTTAATATCACTGTAACTGTTCTATTTCATTAGCTGATCTTTTCACTCAGACTTTCAACTCCCAACAAATATATGTATGGAGTACTTTTCTTTCAATTTTGCTTTCTTTGCAGTCCTGCGCGTGCACCGAGGCCACGCGCAGCTGTAGCGTATCCCTCATCTTTACTCTTTACCTTACCTTTGCAGTCCCCACCAGTCTGGAATCCTGAGAAGATCATGCATAATGAAAACCAACCTTCACGTAAGTTAACATTCATAAAATTGTTCATACTTTACTTATTGTTATACACTGATGTTATGAATTTGATAATTATGTTACATCAAGAAAACTTTTATTTTATAGATTTAACAGGCAAGACTCGCATGAGAGGTACAGCACTAATTCGGACTGTGGCGGGTGAAGTGAACAGCACAAAGCCTCCAGGTCCTCCAATTCGTCGCCAACTGACCTCAGGACTTCAGTCTACGCAGAGGAGAAATATCACAAGTGGCCGTTATCACCCCATACCCAGCAACCCTCATGTGGTCACTATTAAAAATGAGAAGGCAGAAATGCAAAGCCCATACAATCAGAGCTTCAATAGGTTTGTTGTTTTATTATTTATTTGGAATTTTTATCTTACTATATTGAAAACACTCAGCTCACAACTAGGAGATCCTTGGTCTGATCGTCATTCATTGTGGAGACGGATTGGCAATGTTCTTACTTTTTTGCCTCTTACTTATAAGTCCTTAGGTACTAAGTATCACTGTTGTGGCCTGCATCCCCTTGTATGTATATTTTGTATGCTTTCCTTCACAGCACTCAATTTCAGCATAGAGAGCGTTTACTTTTAAGGGCACCCATGAGTGTTGATAAGCTTAACATGGTGCTTCTTCCTATGCAGTTGGTGATAGCTGAGGCCTATACTCTTTCTTATTCATTTATTCACTTTGGCAAATTCTCTTTCTAAGTAACTCAATTGTACTTTTAATGTATTTGGTTGAATTTCCTGTGCCTGATTTATAGTCTCTGGGCAGTCTTCTATTTAGTCATACATCATGGTAATTCCTACAGTTTCAGAGCACAAGTAAGGGCCCAGCCAGTGAAGCATGCCACACGCGTTCCCATGTCCAGGGCCGCCACAGTACCATCATATGCCTCTTTGAGCCGGGAGAGGAGTGGAATGCGTTCAGCAGGAATGATGCAGGCCAGACCTCCAGTGTCACTGATGCACCGCCCTAGGAAGTCCCCTGATATGGAGGAGGTTCATCCAACTAGGCTGGAAATAACCACTTCTAACAATTATAAGGTTGGTATTTTCCACTTTTCTTAGTACAGAAGTGAGGGTATGTACAGCCATTGGAATATACTGTGTATACTGCATAAAGGTAACCGCATGTTTTTTCTTACAGCAATTTTTGTTCCACCAAATACCTGCATTTCCCCATCTCAACTTTGATTTTCTTTTCTATGTCATCCAGTCTTCCTTCCAAATATATTCCTATCCTAATAAAGAGAGATGTGGGAGCAGCATGTGTACATGACTCCTCTCTCTCTCTCATGTCACATATGGCTGGCATTGGTCAAAATGAACCTAGGGAACAGGTGGGCTATTGGTCTTCACCGAATTGTCTGCCAGGTTTGGTGCCCAGCATAGTTCAGTGACATGCACCTTCCTTGTAATTTTCTTTTCTAAAGAAGAATTTGTCTTTGTTTATAGGAGCCCAGCCCAACCTACAGTGATGACTGGGATTATCCTGCCAGACACCCACCTCGTCCCCCTATAGCAAGACCAGTTCCTGCAAGGCTTCCAGACACAGGACCTGAAAGACTGGCTGTCAGAGTGCCTGCCAAGAAGAGGTAACAATATATTTTATTACTTGAGGGTGGGCTTGGTGTAATGCCTCTTATTTTCCATTGATTTAAATTGGGGAGCTTGTTGTTTTATCCACAAAGTTGTTATTCCTGATTCCTCACATTGTGGCATCAGTGAGGCCACCTTTTTTTATTACTGTGAAAGTATTTCATCCATCTATTACATAGACAATTGAGATGATGGTAAAAAAAAATTGTTGATTGCCTCACTCAAAATACTGTTTTGCAGGCCTATCTACGAGGAAAAACAAATTGAGCCCATGCGCCATCCCAAGAAAATAGCTGCAATATCCTCAGGGCTAATGGCTCGCCTTGATCAACCCCAACGAACCAGCCAGATGCAGGGAACGAGGGTAAGTGTGCTAACCTAAATATAAACTAGTTGTAGCCTACAGCTTTGAGTTGCATTACCTTCTGTTCAAATAATCTGGAAATTACGGATATTATTTGACCCCAAATTGATACTAATGGCATGGCATAGGGGATATAGGGGGTTATTCCTGTGAGTATAAGAAAGGCCTGTATGTACATGAAAGGGGTACTAAAAATGTCACAAATATGAAATAGAAATTTGCCCGGAATCCTGAAGGTTATTTAAATGGACTGGTGTCCTCAAACCAAAATATGGTAAATGCAGGCTTCAGAATGGGGCCTGTTGGTCGACCTCAGCCTGTTAGTGGCATAGGCAAGTAATTTTTAGTGGTTCATGCTGCCTCAGAGCCCCACTTCGTCCTCTTGAGAGTTTCTCTAGAGTCTGGGTTGATAGGTACTTACATAGAGGAAATTCATCATATTTATTATTATTATTATTATTATTTTTTTTTTCATCTATTGACTCAACAATTATGACAGAGGGCTTCACACATTCCCTTTACCCACCTCATAACTCCAGTTTTGGAGGAACCACACCTCTAAGGCTATTTTCTCCTTACATTTTTTGTCCAACTAATTTAAATTTCACTAACTACTCAGTTTTGTAGGGTGACAACCCTTGTCATTGTTTAAGGAATTTCATTTAAGTTATTGTAATTATTATTTTGCCATTGATAAGAGGCTATTTTGATTCCTCACCCTGGGTAAAAGAAATGCCAGCTGATGATTTTCCTTTGAATTGTTTTAGGTACTTGTGACAAACTTGCATCACTGTGTAAGTGTTGAAGACATGGAAGAGCTCTTTGGCACAATTGGTACCATCATCTCTGCACGTATGGTGAGGGAAGGCGTGGCAGAAGCCATCTTCCTGAATGAAGAGGACGCTCACAAGTACTGTGCTTTGTTTATCTATCTCATAATTATGCTATGATTATATTCTTGATAAATATTTCTTTAACAATTTTCTGTTTAACTACCATACATATAGCATTGCTAATAGCATTACTTTCACAGGTCAGTGGAAGTGTTCAATAACCGCCAGCTGGATGGGCAACCAATGTGTGTATCGGTGTGCAAAAAGGTTCCAGTTCTTCCTGCTCCTCTGCAACCCCCCAAAACAGAGACTAAGTCAGTCTTGAAGGCTGCAAGGTGAGGTGGCACTTATATTTCCTTCAATTCAAAACTTTAGCAAACTAAATGTTACAAGGCACCATTTGGGGTGCATGGAGTGCCCTGCTGGGAGGCTGCCACCCCAGTGTAGGAAGAAATACTAGATTAGATTACAATAGGCCCTTAATATTAACAGGGGGATACATACACAGAAACACTTGGTGTATATTAAAATTTCTGATCTTTATGCTGCCCCTCTTAAAATTGGCCTAAGACAGCCATTATCTGTTCCATGTGAATCAACAACACAGAACAGGTATTTACTGTACATAGAAATGGTTTTCTGATGTAGCAGTTGTCTAAAAAGGGAATAAGCGCCAGGTATCATATTATACATGAAAATGGAAACAAACAAATCATACACAATGCAGCATGTCTTGTGTTGTAGAATGAACAAAAGCATTGCACTGTCATTATTATTATTATAGTAGAGGAAATTGTTCATTATATATATATATATATATATATATATATATATATATATATATTATATATATATATATATATATATATATATATATATATATATATATATATATATAATGGGCCCCAGCCCCTTGCTTCACTCATGCTGCCCCCTGGAGCTTTACTTCTTCTTGAGAGAGAGTTTTGCTAGAGTCCTGGTTGATAGGTGCTCATCAGGACAGCATGTGGGTTGTCTTCAGCCACACTCAGCAATGACTGAAAATTGGCAGCTTGTAGCAGTGGACGGGACTTAACCCAGATCCTCTAGGACATTATGCCAGCATGCTGAAAAGAAAGAACTGTGAGCATGGGGGTAAAAAGGGATATAAGGAAATGTACTATCCTCCTAACTTAGTCATAAGCATAAGAGATGTGGATGTGAAATGAAGCAAAGCAGTTCCAAATACACTCAAGTGAAAATGAACTGTAGCATACAAGGTGCATTCAGTTTGTCAGCATGGATGTAATAGCAGAGGGTGTCGATTGTGAGAGGTTGAATGGGTAAAGCATAGTGCTCTGAGATGGTTTGGACGTGTGATGAGAATGAATGAGGATGACCTTGTTAAGAAATAATTATGAGAGCAGGCTTGAGGGAAGGGCTGTCAGAGACCACCAGTGAAATGGATCAATAAAGTGGACAAGTTTTGGAGAAAGTTGATAGCTGATCATGTTGAGTGGGAATAGTGAAAGAGGGAAAGTTAGAGATCCTTCTGTTGTTGCCACCCCTTTGAGGAAACAGGACATTGGAGTCTTAGATAGACTGACTACTCCAGGTGTTCAAAGCGAAGATAGGATCATGGAAAGGAAATGCTTCATGAGGTTATTTCCTATCACCTCGAACATCTTCCTTGATGAGTGATGTGATGGACAGGCATATTTTGGATGAAGATTAGCAACAAAATACAAATGACATTCATTAACCCTGCCCTAAAGTTTTTCTCTTGGCATAGTCTGATACATATAAAATTTACCTGAGTGTGATTTAAGAGTAATTGTAGTTTATAAATTTGCTCAGGAGAGTGAAGCTTAGCTTCATAGTTTATTAACATTATTTTTCTTTTTCATGGGACGATAGAGGGCGCACTGGGTACTATATCTGAGAGTAAGTGTGTCTTCCCATTGTTTTCATGCTAAATAAATGTAAATGGTCAGCCTCCCAGCTGCACAATGTGACTTTTTTCAGATACTAGGGTTGTGAGTGTGTCACATACCTCTTATGTATTGAGTGGATGGATTCATTAAATACTTGAAATTGATTCACAGTGTGAAGTGCAATAGTAATAATGACCATATTCATAGTTACAATAGTAAAGCAATAATAATAAATATTAATCATATTGATAAATCACAAAACTAGGTGTGCCATTCTCAGCAAATACACATAATGAAATGTCACAAGTACTATTATTTTATGCTTATATCATGTTGGAACATTGTTTCCTGATTTTTTCTATAGTTGTCTTTGGTCTGACACAAACAGTGGTGGCAGCAGCAGTGTGGTGAAGCCAACAACAACCAATCCCGTCATGAAGAGGCATGCACCAGTTACCCCTAACATCAGTGCTATACATCAGGCATTGTTCAATAGGTCACAGCCACCGACTTCAGGCCAAGTTTTCCTCGTGAAGCTGCCAAAGCCTCAAGCTAAAAAGGATATCATATAGACACCCTCTTTAGAAATATTATTTAACTTATATTCAAGAACAGAAAAATATAGGCCAGAGTGGTCCAACAATGGGTTTGTGGGTTGATTTTTCATGGTGTGCAAACTCTGATGTTAATATATTGATTCATTCTATAAACATTAAAGTAATTGCAATTCTAAGGCTATGCAGTATATGAAATAATACTAGATTACTTGCTAGCCCTTCCTAAGACTTTTGTATCTCTAAAAGACCATATATTATTTTTTTAAGCCTTAGTATAGGTCTTCGGTTTAAAAAATATATATATGTATATATGCATTCATGTACAGTATATACATGATTCAACTTGTGGCCATTGACAAATTTCAAATTTAGTACTGAAGGCCCATGGTGTCAGTTGGACCGCCCTGTCATAAGTTACTGCATGTTTCTTAATTTTTTTATTTTGAAAAAGAAAATGCTATCCAGTCAAAATGGTGACCATGTAACTGTACAGAATTCAACTGCACATGATAAAACTTGTTAAGATTTTTGATTTAATAAATACTGCAAATTGAAGTGGAGTTTTGTTATTCAAACCAGAATTTCTGTGGTGAAATCCACGTTGTTCCTGAATAAGGATGGTTGGGATGTTATTACACAATTACTCAAAATATCTTTTAATGTGCATAAATTGGATAGTAAACCATCACCATATAATACTGATGGCAAGACAAAAACCAAGGCTGTACACGGCTCAGTAAATAGCTACTTTGTATCAACAAACCAAACGGTTCATCTGGTCAAACTTAGATTAGGGTAGGCGGTGGCCGAACTGGTAGCGTACTGGGCTCACATTCACCGCGTGATGGACGACGCGGGTTCGAATCCCCACGCTACCACTCGGATTTTTCAGTCACCGCCGAGTGGCTTAAAACTACCCACATGCTGTCCTGAAGACCACCCATCAACCCGGACTCTAGAGGAAGCCGTCCAAGCGAATCAAGAATGAGTTCCGGGGGGCAGCATGAGCCAATGCAAGATGGCGCCACTATAAACACTCGCCTGCGCCAGAACGGGCTGGGCCGACCATCAGGCCCCAACTGGAAGAAGCCTTGGGCCGACCATCAGGCCCCACCAGGAAGATGCCTACCGGCGCAACAGGCAAACGACGTAAAAAAAAAAAAAAAAAAAAAAAAAAAAAAAAAATGCTGGCATATTCCTCAACATTTTCTACTGTAAAGTGCTCACTGAGTTTGAACCCATAGTCGAAAAGTAATTAAGGCATTGCTATGACGCTGAATTTAAGCTACAGATCGTAGGTTTTCAATGTTTTGGGGGGCCTGAACATACAAATGGTTTAGCTGGGGGCATACACTAAGCTGAGCATGGCCTCACTGCTCATCTCTGTCGCATTGACCTGTGAGTCTGGCAGGAAGTAACTCATTACCCTGGGACACTGGGCCAGTGTCCCAGGGTGTGACATCTGTTACCAACAGTTTACCTTTCCCGTTTCCCCTGGTGCCTATTTACTGACCAGCCCAATAGGGACCAATGGCTTAGTAGATAGGCCTGCTAAACACTGCACCGTGGAGGCTTATGAACCTAATGGAGTTTTATATTCTCCTTTAAAGTCTGTGCTGACACAATGTTGCATGTCTAAAAGGTCACCTGAATGAAGGGCTGGGGTTAGGCAAGCACATAAGGATGGGAAGGGTACGGGGAGAGGGCAGGAGGTGTGCGAACTCGTCTATTAACCCTGGGACATTTGAATAATATATATATATATATATATATATATATATATATATATATATATATATATATATATATATATATATATATATATATATATATATATATATATATATATATATATACACACACATATTATAATTGGAAATTATTGGACATGGTGAATATTTCACCTCATACAATGAACAAGGTTCATTATATGCAAAAAGTTTGGGTCCCTTGGATTTTTTTTTTTTTTTCTTCTTTTTTTTTTTACAACAAATTGGAACAAAATGTATTTACCCTTTGCTGGTAAGGTTTTAAGGTTTGTGAAAAAATATGAAACCTCCAAGCTGTGTTTTTCCTGTTTGGGCTGCTCAGGAGACTGGCCCGCGGCACATTCGCCCCTCAGTGGTCACACACACCACACAGACGCAAACCTCAAAACCTTACCAGCAAAGGGTAGATACATTTTTTTTTCTACCAGCAGGTACCACGTTAGGACATTTGGCTCAAAACGACAGCCAGTATTAATTTTTCCCGAAATAGAGAAGAGGAACCAAGTTAAGTCAAAACAGTTCTTGTCTCCGAGTCGCCGCCGAATAGCCAATACGGTCAAATGGACCAGTGGAGAGGTGTCTTGATACACTCTTCTTGAAAGAGGTCAAGTCATAGGCAGGAGGAAATGCAGACAAAGGAAGGCTGTTTCAGAGTTTACCAGTGTAAAGGATGAAAGAGTGAAGATGCTGGTTAACTCTTGCATGAGGGGTTTGGACAGTATAGGGATAAGCTAGAGTAGAAAGTCGAGTGCAGCAGGGGGAGGGGATCAAGGCATGCAGTTAGCAAGTTCAGAAGAGCAGTCAGCATGAAAATATCGATAGAAGATAGAGAGGCAACATGGCGGCAGAATTTAAGAGGTAGATGACTGTCGATAAGAGGAGGGGAGTTGATGAGACGAAGAGCCTTTAAGTGACTAAGAGATCTGTGTGAGTGGAGCCCCCCAACACATGTGATGCATACTCCATACGAGGGCAGACAAGGCCCCTGTTTATGGACAGCATTTGTATGGGGGAGAAGAACTGGCGGAGACGATACAGAACACCCAACCTCGAGGAAGATGATTTAGTGAGAAAGGAGATATGGAGTTTGCAGTTGAGATTTTGAGTTAAGGATCGACCAAGGATGTTTAGTGTATGTAAGATTAGGGAAGGGTAAGGAGGGTTAGGGAAGGTAAGGAAAAAGAAGGATAAGGTATGTGAGAGGAGGTAAGGGAATGTTAGGAAAGGGTAAGGAAGGTTAGGGAAGATTAGGGAAGGTAAGGTAAGGAAGGTAATGGAAGGTAAGGTAAGGAAGGTTAGGGAAGGGTAAGGAAAATTAGGGAAGGTTAGGAAGGATAAGGTAGGTTAGGGAAGGTAAATGTCCGGGGAAACTCAAATGAGCCAGACTGTGAGGACGTCGAAAGTAACAGAGCGACGTGCCTGCCTAAACCCCTTGCTTCAAGGGGCACAAGAAGCCTGCAGCCCAGAGATCAGCTTGGTGTGGACTTGGACCAAAACAAATGTCATTAACTTCATAATTGCTAGCTCTTGCGAGGATTATCGTTATTCACTGCTTACGAAAGGCAGAAAGCTTTATATTTAGTTATAATAATACACCCTTGATTCAATCTTATTTATCTACTTCATTTTCGTTTTCATCAGCTTAGCCATTGCATCTCCCCGCCCGTCACCTCAACACTTTTAGACGCCACATGGCCCCGTAACATAGCTTTATCGTATCTCCAGTAACAGAACAATATCTTCTAACACTGTCTTACCTCAAATAACAATGCACAAGGCCCTGGGAAGCTCGTCAAGGCAAGAGGAAAACGGGTCAGCGCAGCGAACCCATTACCGATGAGGCGTTGAGTTGAGTCGAGTTGTCGGTCGGGAGTCTTGCCTTTATAACGGCACTCCCTGATGTAGCTTTTTTTTTCTGGGTCTGATCTTGATCTTGACCTTTGTAGCGCCAGCTCCTGTGAAAAGAAAAAAAAAAAACATGCGGGAAGTCAATGTTCTCGTGGCAAGATATCATTCCCTACATCTTGCACGCCACATGCCTTCCAAGAACTCTTTCACTGCCTCAATCACTCGTCCACTCGTCTCTCCACTGAGCCCCAGCAGCAGCACCATCCACTCCCTTCCAGTCCTCCCGTTTACTCCACGTCCCATCTCGCTCAAAAACACATGCATCATCTTCGTTCTCTCCCTGTCATACTTCTTGCATTCCAGCACTACATGCTGCACAGTCTCATCCACACCCCTATCACACATCTGGCACACTTTGCTGCGGGACTCAGACCATCTATAGTTCCTTGCATTCCAAGGAGACTATAGTCTCTTTGTTGCATTCACATCCAGACACTGCGCTCTAGCACGGAAGTCGGAAAAGATCACCTCCCAGGCTTCCCTCATACCACACCTCACACTTTGGGGCCTCTTTCTCCCTATACCAGTCGAGAGTTTCCTTTCTTTCCATTTCATTCTTCCACTTGCTCAATCCCTCATCTTTAACTGCCATATCTATCACATTCTTCCACTTTCTTACATCCCACTCAAACCCCTCTCCATTTCTGTTTGTTATTCTCCATTCAAACACATTCTGTCTATCTTCAAAGGGTCGGTACACCCACCTACTTAGCATAACATTCCTGTCTATCATTCGCCCACATTTATTCGCCCATTTGCCATCTCTTATACTCCACAAGTATACTTTCCTTGCTAATCTTGCATCCTCCATTTGTTCCAGTCTCACTTTATATCTCAAGGTTGCCTTCACTAGTCTTTCCCTAAACGTGCTCGAGATCCATCCCATGTCACCCCTAAGAGCCTCTACTGCTGCAAACCTTGGTGCATTCAGTGCCATTCTTGCTACCCTATTCTGCCCCACTTCCAATTTTTCTATCTCACTGTCATTCCATGTCATCACATCCATTCCATACATAATGCTCGGGACAGCCACACTCTTCCAAACCTCACGGATGACATCATACTTGCTCGCTCTCATCCTCGCTGCACTCCCTAAACGGCCTACCCACTGGTTTGCCATACTTATCTTTACATTCTTGGCCCTGCCGCATCCATTTACCTCCATCCACACCCCTAGGTACTTGTATTCTTCCGTCTGTTCCAACTCATCCCCTTCCAGTCTCCAAGTTGTTTCTCTCTCGTCCTCTGACCTATTTACTATCATTACTTTGCTCTTCTCACTACTGAACCTAACCCCAAAATCCCTTCCATAACCCCCTACCACATCTAGGAGACTCTGTAGTTCTTCAGCAGACTCATAACCACCACATCATCCGCATACAACAACACACATACTTTATCCTCTCCAATTTTCACTCCTGCATTCATTCTCCTCATTCTGACTGCTAATTCCTCTGTGAAAAGACTAAATAATGTTGGTGATAATATACAGCCTTGTCTCACTCCTCTTTCACTCTTCACCCAACCTGTCTCTAGATCACCTAGTCTATACTTTGCTCTTGTACCTACATACATACTTCTGATTATGTTAACAATCTTATCACTCAGCCCAACTTTTTCAAGCACTCTGCATAACACATCTCTATTCACCCTGTCATAAGCTTTCTCTATATCTAGGAAGCCTAAGTACAGTTTCCCTCCCTCTCTCTTTTTCCTTTCAATCAGCTCATTTACAACAAACATGTTATCTTCTGCTCGCCTGTCCACTCGGAACCCGTTCTGCTCCTCACCCAGCACCCTGGCACTCTCAATCCATTTACACAACCTTTCATTCAACACAGCACTAAAGATTTTTCCTATTGAGTTTACCAGAGAGATTGGCCTATAGTTCTTTAATTCCTGCTTACTCTTATGCCCACCCTTGTGGATCAGAGTCACTCTACATTCATTCCATTTACTTGGCACTCTCTCTTCTTCCCATACCTGGTTGAATAACTCAGTCATCCTCTCAATCACAGCCGCACCTCCATTTTTATACAACTCATACGGGATATCTCATCTGGTCCTGCAGCCTTACCATTCTTCTGTCTTTTCACACATCTCTCAACTTCCTCCCTCCTGATCCTTTCATTCAGCTCATTTGCATCTTTCCTCTCCATAGTCACACATCCTTCTCTCACACCAAATACTTCCCCTACTCCTCCTATTTCTTCCCAAAACTCCCTAATTGACTCCCTCATTTTCTCCTTATCTGTAATTTTTTCACCATTCACCTTCAGACTTTCCACATTCTCACTGTCACTCATCCTCTCACCTCTCAGGAATCTATACCACTCACGACCTCCCTCAAGCCCTTTCTCTCTCAGGGTCTGAATCACACTTCTTTCACACTGAACCTTTGCACTCATGATCTTCCGCTTTGTCAGTCGTTGGTGTCTCACATGGCTTTCCCATGCATTCTGGTACTCACCCTCAGCTTCTTCGCTTTCTTGCCTCCTTCTCCTCAGTCGTCTACACAGTCTATTTAGTCTCTTTCGTTCTTTCCTAGCTGTCCTAATATCATCGTTCCACTACGGTTTCCTTACACGCTTTCTACCATTTGTTCTCACATACCCTACATGTTGGACTGCAGCTCCTCTCACATTCTCTACGAGCCTTTCATTCAAAGCGTCCACATCATTCAAACTACCCGGCTCCCAATTTCTTTCACTCAAGTCTACCTGAAAATTTTCCCACCCTACATCTCTCAGTCTCCACTTCTTCTTCCTGTCCTTTTCTTTCATTTCATTTCTACCATTCAGCCCGCACTCCACGGTCAACATATTATGGTCAGACACAATATCAATCATTCCCTCTTCATCTATCCACATACGAGACACACATTCGCGCATTCTCCCATTTACCAGTACATAATCAATCGCAGACTCCTGATTTCTTGCACTCCAGTTCACACGTCCCTCAGCCAGAGTTTCATTCAGGTTCTCTAAGTTCATTTCACTTGCAAACTCAGCTAGCATTTCTCCATTCCGATTTATACGTTCACCTAACATACCTGTATGTGCATTCATATCACCCATAACAATCACTCTCTCTCCTGCATGCTCTCTCACAACTTTTCTAAGGATATTGTACTTTCCCCTGTTTTCCCTTGCTGCTCTTTCACCCTCTACAGTCATATACACAACAACCATTACTACTCTTTCTAGTCTGCCCTTTTTATTCTTGCATTCCACACTCACGGCCAATACATCTTCACTGTCCACCGCAGAGGCAGAGAAAAACCTGGGACTCGATGTTACCAGGCTACCAGTGAAGGGATATCCAGCATACCAGTACCACATGGGAAACACTCCACTGTCCACCACAGAGGCAGAGAAAGACCTGGGAGTGTATGTTGGCTACCAGTGAAGGCCAAATCTATGCCATTCGCAGCGTACGGGTTAAATTCAGACGGGCAATCTTTTAACCAGTTACGTTCGTGAAAGCACAGGAAAATGTTACTGAGGGTCGGACCTAGCGGGATACCCATAGCCACTCCGTCAGTTTGTTTATAACTCATTATTAAAAAGGAAAATACTGTCTTTTGACGCTATCTCTATTAGTTTTCGAAAGGAAGTTATATCGTACCCCATTACAAGGTCTGTATCTTTGAAAAGTTCATTAATGCAAATATCTATTGTTTCATCTAACTCCCTTCTCCTTTGTTGTTTTACTTGCAACAATAAACTATCAATCAATCAATCAATAACGGAATGTTCGTGAATAAAGACTCTGGGTCGTATAAAAAGACATTTCGCCGCCCAAGAACATCTATTTGACAAGGCTTTCGCAGGAGTTGTGGGCATTTCCAGTAGTAGTTTTATGGTAGGTTGACCCTTCTTCTGTACCCTGAGCCTAAAAACACTCATTAGAACCTGATTGATATCCCCCTTTGAGCTTTAGAAACAGCTGATGTGAGAAGGGAAAGTGTCTTGTAACACCAGACTGCGTCGAAACTAGCCATGACGCAACTCTTTCTCTTTAACGATGTTAGCTCTTTAACAAATTAAAGTATCTTTGCAGGAATACAAGTTCGTTGTAATCAGTGCTAGGATTGGAACAAGATACTTCGCAATATTATAATCAAATGTTCCAATGGCAGATAAAATTGGTCTGAGGGCAACCATCCTTGTGGACTTTTGATATCCCATACATTATGCTGGTTTGGAACCGTTGGGCCGTAGTCTAGAGTATATTGATAAAATCTTCTTTTAGTTGATTTCGCAACAGCCCGTGTGATTTGTCTTCTAATTTTAAGAGTTCATGAAATATATTATTAGTAGCTAACATGCGGGAAGAAGGGATATTATGAGATATCTTTCTGCATAAGTAAATAAGTAGCATGGAGGGAGATTTACAAAGAAGGAAATTTATGTGATTCCCAAACTGAGTGATGAAAAGAGGAGTGATCTTAAGGATGAAATATAAAGAATATGAGTTCAGAGAAATTTATAAGTAACCTTGAATGTTTATTAGATCACATAAAAACATGAATGACAGTGTAGGCTGTACAATAAACAGTTTTGGGATGCAAGAAATTACTCTATGAAAAAAATCCATCACCAATGAGACATGCATCACCACACTCACACTTCTTCAATACAGCAACTCAAGTAATTCCTGCCACAGAAGGTGACATTCTGATCTCTAATTTTGAAACAAGAAAATGGTTGCAATGAAGAGGTGCTGTACAAAAGAAAATGCTTTACAGTGTTGTGCATGTGGATATCCCAACAACACACAGCACTGAATTTCACCACGTACCTCAATACATATTCTATTGTAGAGCTGCATGCAATCCCATTCTCAATTTCTCATTGACTTGGAGTTTTGGGAAGAGTATGTGAAGACATTTTATTTTTTTAACTAGATGGTGTTCTGTCCCTTGCTTGCTGTACATGCTTCTTTGTGTCTGGACTCTAGACACTTCCATTACATAATATCACTTTCTTAACATAGATTAGGCTACATCATACAAGAACCTAAAATAAAAAAATAACCATTCACAAATAGAACTAATAAATTGAGGAAGATCTGAATGACATAGGAACATAGAGTACATTACAATTATTAACCAGTGGCTTGCAGTACAAAACCTGGCTTCATTCTCACTGTCTTGTAATAGTTTGGCATTTCGTCTAAGGAGCTCCACATATTTTTTTCTATTGTTATTTGTTCAAAGAGGAGAAAATCAAGCAATGCAAAATTTTGAAAGATTCTACAGTGAGAATCCACTAAATAATATGATGGTTACAGAGCAGTATTACAGATTATTGGGCATTTTTTTCTATGTGCAGGGCCATAGCATCCCTGAGCTTTCTTGAAAGGTGTCTGCCAGTTCATTCGTGGTGTGGGTGAATTTTTTATTAGTTGTGCCGTAATGATTATTAATGCTTTGCTAATGCTCATCTCCGGTGTTACCTTTTAAAAGAATCTGATGAAAGTTGGGTTGATGAACATCTGGGGTGTGCTCAGTCGGATAATATGCAAGGAAGTGGGCTGTGCTGATATTACTATGCTCAGCATTTGCAAACGAGAGGCATATATGGTAAAATAATTTTCAATGTGGCTTATGTCTCATTAAAGTATAATTTCTGTCAACTATGAATGTGACTGCATTCAGCAGCAGTTCATATGTTAGTGTTCTGACAGAATTAGCAGAGGAGCATAAAGAAATCACAGACATTGAAAACTGAGAAAAGATCAGTGTTCACTTTGCCACTTGAACTGTAACCTGAACTTATAACATATACTGTCATACTACAGATATTGCTATAGGCCATTTACAAACAAATGTGTGCTAGAATATTTTGATCAATATGAGATTTGATCAAGAATAAAAAATTATACACATGTAAAGTAGAACTGATATATCAGTTTGCCATTATCAAGTCTAAAAATACTTTTGCAATGACATATTTGCAAAACCAGGATCCCAGGAAGCTGTACCACAATCCTTCCTCATTCATCCAGCTGGGTGAGAGCAGCAGCCCCGCGACACACCCAGTGCTGGGGAGGGTGAGAAGAGGGGAGCAGCAAATCCAAAATGAAATTTGATGAGTGGCCAGTGGTGGAGAAGCTGCCGCTCCGCTGACTTGTGCGGTACACAGGGCAGAAGTACCCATTTTCCTCAAAACCTGCATGGGATGAAATACAGTATGCATTGCCAATAGTCTTCATTTCCTTCTTGTAGTGCCTTAGGGCCACTTTCACAGTCACTTTGTTTGTTTTGATCGTTACCAATGGCGCCGATCGACGCTATAGTTTTCCACGTGAAACTGGCCTATGGGGTAATGGCGGCTGCAGAGGAAGCAAGAGGCGTTGAGAGGGTGTGGTAAGGTGCGGGGCTAGGCTAACCCCGTAGCCGCCACTACCCCATCGGCCAGTTTTACGTGGAAATACTATAGCGGTGATCGCCGCCATTGGTAATGATCAAAACAAACAAAACGACTGTGAAAGCGGCCCTTAGTCTGTTCAGTCTTTTGTGCCTGAGGGACACACAAAACTATTATAGTAACAAGGTACACACTGTACAGGATACAAAGGTTCCCAGAAGAATAAAAAATATCTAAGATAAAAAAATTGCATACAGGAAAATTTTTAAGCAGCTTAATGTGTATAATTTTCTTTTACTTTTTAGCATCATTGATTCCAACTGTTTACCACACATCTTCCTTTTTCATAGTCTCTACACTATCCAACCTTTCCTACTGCTAAGTTCATCACCATATCTTTTGTATTTATAACTCATAATCTCCAGCTACACCCATCTCTACATTACCTATAGATCCTTTCAATATTTAACCAACTTTCCTCATATTCTTTCTCTTCTCTTTTTTCACCTGCAACCTTTTTTACTCTTATTTGTCTGAAAAGAATTAACTTAAAAAAGGGCTAACCTAAAAATCTACCATATACCAAATAAATTGAAGAAATTAAGTGATAAAGAAATGCTTCAAAATGTTTCAATGTTTCTCTCCTTAACATGCTCCCCTTCTTACTGTAACGGTCCGAATGTGAGTGAACGAGAATGTGGTAAGTCAGTGAGTAACAGAGTGAGTAAGTGTAAGCTAGTGCATGAATGAACGAGAGAATGTGAGTAAGTTGGTGAGTGATAGAGTGAGTAAGTGTGAGCGAGTGGGAGCGTGAATGAGTGAGAGTGAATGGGTGGCTGAGGAATGTAAGTGCGTAAAAGGTTATGAGAAGATAACACGGCGAGCGAATGAGTGAATATATGAACGAGAGTTACTGAAATCCCTCATCTCAAAGCCTCGAACCCCTCCAAGAAACCAATAACTAGTTAGTTAGGTAGGTAGGGTTTGATTGTAATGCCGAGAGGGAGTCACGTGAAGAAGGGGGAGGAGCTTAGCGAGGAGCAGAGGCGAGAAGGCGAGGGCAAGGAGACCCACGGGTCAGTGAGGAGATGAGAACCACTACAGCCGGAGAGCAGACAGACAAACTTGGGAGAAGTGAGGAAATGAGAACCACTACAGCCGGAGAGCAGACAGACAAACTTGGGAGAAGTGAGGAAACGAGAACCACTACAGCCGGAGAGCAGACAGACAAACTTGGGAGAAGTGAGGAGACGAGAACCACTACAGCCGGAGAGCAGACAGACAAACTTGGGAGAAGTGAGGAGACAAGCACCACTACAGCCGGAGAGCAGACAGACAAACTTGGGAGAAGTGAGGAGACAAGCACCACTGCAGCAAGACACAAGCTTGAGAGACGCGAGGAGACGAACACCCCAACAGCAAGGAAAGGCAGCGAGAAAACTCCGAGAAAACACCGAGAAGCGGGCTGGTCAGAGGTGTCCATCTCACCACTCAGCCCCGACCCACACACTACCCACGGCCTGCTGTGTGAGGCGGGCTAGTCAGGAGACGAGCAGCAGGAAGCAAAGAAAGGCAGTGAGTTGGAGTTGGAGTTGAGTGAGAGAGGTGTCCATCTCTCCACTCAGCCCCGCCCCGAAAACCACCCACGGCCTGCTGTGTGAGACTGACTACAGGATGGGAACTTGTATGGCGGGGTAACCTGCCCCTCGACTGCCCTGGGGGCCGATATACCACTGCCCCAAGCTGCTCCCTACATCAAGCGGCGCCCGCCTCTTCACACCACCCGAGCCGCTCCATCTCCACATCAAGCGGCGCCCGTCTGTCCATCACCAGGACCGCCCATTCCCATCGTGGACGTCCCCTGCCGAGCCCGACACTCACGCCAGCTCCTGCTTCTCCGCCTCCAGCAACTAGAGCTAAGCACTGTGTATTCCCCAAATCTCCTTTGTGCCGGTAGCTAGCTAGATTAGAGGCCCACAGCCTGTCAGTCATTCATATTTTTATTAGTACTCTGCTAACCTTTGCAAAAGGAAACCAAATACATATTTATATACAACCTTACAGTGAGTATTATCATTTGTAGCCTGTTTCGCTGCTCATTTGAGATTACTGAACCATACACACAAGATCCCCCCCCCCCATAGTACATTATCACCATCCAGTTTCTTAATGCTGTCTCACAAGTGGTTCCCACGGAAATCCTCCCACCTTCCATAATTAATCACACAAGTAACGCCCTTCTGGTCACGAACCTCGGAACGAGTGTTCACTTGTCCTGAGGCCTTACCATCCGGGACCAGCGCTCGACGACTACCACGCTACAACATACCATCACAACCATAGTGGTCGTCAAAAAGGGATTTAGCTTTATTTATTTTCTTTCCACGCTACATTACAAACCTCGTTTAGCTTAAAATTTTGCTTTTGCTAAAACGGATCAGTGAATTGTTGCATTTTGCTTCATTGATCAGTTAAAATTCTGACTACTAAACTATTTCATTTGCTCAAAGACAGATCAATATTACTTGCTCCCTGAGCAACTCGCTTCCACTTATTACTTATGGTCAAAGGCTTTGGTATGTCTGATGAATTTATGCTTCCAAAAGTCATGTACATTAGTTTACACTATTCTTGAACACTTTTGCCATTTAGCTGATATCCTGATGGCATGAGATTTTTGACACAATGTACCAATAATCATTATAGTATTTACAAAGCAAATATATCTTACCACAGTTGTCAGAACCTTCTGGGAAGACTGCTGGTTGGAAGAGAATGACAGGTAGTTGGTCATGCAGTTTTTTCTTGGACATCTCTGTCAGAGATCTCTTTTCACGATCCCACTGGGCGCCCTCTAAAAAGAAACCCTGTTTACAAGAAAAAATATGTAAATTGTGTGTTTTATCATAAGACATGTATACTGCATAAACATGAAAGTCTTTATACTGACCCAGGTATAAGTGCCCCCTTTGTCTTGCATAGGGAGAACATCGTAGATGATGCTCTGCCTTTTGCAATCTTGATTGCAAAGATCTTCAATGTTGTTATTACTATTGTTCTTTTCTTCTTCTTCCTGGACATCTTCTTTGTCTTCTTCCTTTGTTTTCTTTGTAAGAAAAATACATAATTGGTCTAGTTTATTTTAGCTATATTATGTTGTATTAAGCTATTCTTGCTTAGCACGAAACTATTTTCTTCATTCTAAAAAGTTTACACTCGTACATGTTATTTTACCTCATTCCCATTTTCTGTGTCCTGAGATGTATTTTCTTCTGCTGCTGAAGGTATTTCATCTTCCACGTCTGTATCTTGAGTGTCACACTGTCCTCGGTTAGCTGGACTCGGTAGCTCTTCAAATACTTGAGGTAGTTCCACAAAATTGGGTCTGATACACTCATGAATTATGTCATCAACCTCTTTATCCATAACCTGTATGATTTGAGAAGGTAACAATTAATATGACAAGACATAACTAAATTGGAGGATATTCATCAACATATCAGCACACTACTTATTTCGTGCCTGGAAAGCTTTGAATCACTAACACATTAAGAGGGAAATCTCAAGACTTGTTCCCCAAAATCGTTTTCTGGTCACCCTGTGCTTAGTAATTCGCACACGCACACACACACACACACACACGCACGCACACACACAAGAAGCACAGTTTTCCTCACAGAAGCATAGGCACTTGGAACAAATTAGAGGAAGTGGTGGAGCCAAAAATTATAAGAAGCTTTAAGGAAAAATTACGAGTATAGATATGGAGGCAGACCACATGAGTATAGCTTAGACCCTGTATAGCATTTATATTTATGCTAACTTTGTCAGTGTAGATGGATTTTACCTTTTATGAGAATGGTCTGATGATTGATTACGAGTATGATATAGGAATGAATTGATGTAAGTTTGGTTTTCTATTGAAAAAATGTTTCTTACCAAGAACTGGAAATAGATTCGGTCGATAGGAATACTGTGGTGACGTGCATAGTTCTGTCGAACACCTGTAAGAAAGGTGTGGGGAAAGAACAATCCCGAAAACCAGAAGACATCTGGTAACTCTTCTAGCGACCAACGTTGGAAGAACTTCAACCTGAAAATAATGCATGCAGTATTAAAATAAATAAATAAATAAAAAAAAAATCATGGTGTACTCATCACATCCTTATCAGTTACCGTACATACGAACAGATAATTAGTAATATTTATCTGAAAATAATTGAATACGCTTTATCATTAACAAACCTGTGGAGCAGATCGCTGATGTAAGGCGCAAGGGATTTATTTGTCGGGTAAGATCGAATTTTCCATGTTGGAGGAAGTTGACCAATCATTAAAGCTTGGTATGCTGTCTCCGTCTCCTCACAAATCACCTGTTCACCACTTACTGCTTTCTTCACATCTTTAAGGGAACTCTTGATCGTTGCCGTGAGTCTGTTGTATCGTAATAGTTCCTGGAGAAAGATGTAATGAGTCACAATGAAATAGTGAGATGGATATTATCTCGAGTCACAATGAAATAGTGAGATGGATATTATCTCATTTCATGGGATCTGGTAAAACACTAGATCAAATCCCAGTTTTTAAGATTACATTATATTGATGACAGGAGGTTTTTAGAAGTGAATATCAAGAACTGTACATACTGACAAATATTTATGTAACTGCAAACAGATATCACAAATGTTATTATTTTGTATAGATGAATGATGTGGATTTTTAATAAAAATAAAATACATCTGACCTTTACTTCCTATGAATTAACCTCCTGAAGTATAAAAAGTGTTGACCAATGGATATAAGGCAAAGTGTTGCTAAATATGATTAAAATTGTACCACTAAGATAAAAAGTGTGGAAATATTCCATACAAAAATATAAGGCAGTACAGACAAGTGATAAAACATGAGAGCAATGCACATACTTGTCTCAGCACAGTATTGAGGGACTGCTTGTAGGTGATTGGATGTCTTTCTTCTGCCTTTTTTAAATCAAACAGTGGTGGCAGGAGGCCAAGGATCTCACAGGCCAAGTCCCGGGCCACCAGAACAGCTGCATCCTCTCCAATTTTGTTGTTGAATTGAGGTTCAAAGTAGAGAATCTCACGAAAAAGCTGAAAAAACTTATGAATTTTTAATATGTATCTTTTTTCTAAACATCGGTGTGAATTTTGAAAGGGTGTTCAGCTGGTTATCTTCTTACCTGCCTAACTGATTTTTTGGCCATCCACTCTTAGACATTTTAGATAATTTCCCAGGAAGTTTTGCTTTTACCTTAAATACCTTCAGAGTTTTTATCAATTTACTTCATATTATTGTTTCAGTCAACTTCATATTATTGTTTATTGAACCACTATTCTATTGCTTCTATTTCTCCCTCTATACTTTAATAAAGTTTCCTTTATGGCCAATACATTGCCGCTCTAGTATACAGTTCTTTTAAATCTATGAATATTTTTTACATTTAATATGAACATGTTTGATGGATGGTAAAAATGAACTTAGCAATCAGCTCTGCCCTCCTCAACCTGCTTGGGTCTTAATAGGCACAAACACATCTCAAGATTGAAGCTTACCTTATCAGCTTCGTGGTGGTCCTTCGCAATATCAGCACTGGCATGCAGACCAAACACCTGAGGTGGAGCTGAGAGTGGAAGGCCTTCAATATGGTCAACATAGGCTTGCCAGGTGGCAGAGGATTCGGGCGGTACTTGGTATTCAACTACTCCAAACACCTGGTACCTGAGATAACCAATGTGCAAGATAAGACACTGCCGTGATCATCATTTCCCAAACTAAGCACTATCATGATGGACCATTCACTCTAAACAAGTGACAGATGGCTTGGAAAATCTAGTGTGATGTTATGTGGGCTTCACTACGGCTGACATTCACCGATTTGAATTTTGAAAGTTTATGGGTCGTATTATAAGACACTTTCGTTTCTTACATCAGCTATTTCTAAAAGTCAAAGAGGGGGTCAATCGGGCTCTAATGAGTGTTTTTTTAGGTTCATGGTACAGAGGAACGGTCACACTACCACCAGGGTCATAAAACTACTCTTGGGAATGCCTACAACTCCTACGAAAGCCTTGGCAAATATGTGTTCTTGGGCGGCGAAATGTCTTATAATACGACCCAATGAATTTGTGGGGAATTCATAATCATTATTAGTGGGTAAATCAGTAGTTTGCAGAATATTCTATATTTTAAGATCCATTGTAATGATATTTGCATTGGAAGGACTGTGATTTCAAACATATAACCACCCTTAGATACCCTTGTCCAAGTGAGGTCAGTCCATTTAGTGATCCCTCTCAATGCTATGACCCCATGGATAAGTGTTGTGATGGAAGATGTATAGGTCACCTCAGAATGCAGGCTACAAAATCTGACTTACAACCAGTAACTAAGGACCGTTGGATAGCAGGAGCAAGAGGGTAAATAAGACTGTTCATCCATCTGCAGTCAACATGCTCTTTGAACCCAAAATTTCTTAGTATTGAGCAAAGCAGACTAACTGGAGTAGAGTCATGCATTCGGCAACTAATTGGTGCCAGCAAAAGCTTGCCAAATTCTTTAATACATAGTAAACTTCAATATTAGGTAGTAAACTTTATGAAAGACTCAAAACCTTGTACCTGTCATTCTCCATCATTTCTATGTTGTAAAAGCTTCTAAGGAGGCAGAGGAGGAGTCGATGGTCTTTGGGGTCTGTCACACGGCCACCATAGTTGCATTCTCCTGTTAGGTAGGTCAGGGCTTCGAAGGGAACGTCTTCTGGTTTTGCACATCCCGCCAAAAGCATCTGTTGACATTTTTGATAAGAGGTAACTTGATGGGCTGATGGCATGCACTTTTGTAAGCCTGACTGGTTTAATAACCTGAGCGAAACTGACCTGTTAAGTTAAAATAAAAATCATTAGTGCACCATATTAGAAAATCCCTTCATTACAATGTACTATTAAATATTTGTTCAGCATAATGTGGAGAGTGGATGAAAATAAGACTGTTTGACTAAAGATATGCTTCTCTCTGTACCTTTATCTCCAGTTTCCTTTCTGACCGTTCTATTTCTGCCGTGGTAGACGGTCACTGTTCTTCCCCTAAATCTATTAACAGTGGTGTCCCACAGGGTTCTGTCCTATCTCCCACTCTTTTTCTGTTGTTCATTGATGATCTTCTTTCCAAAACGAACTGTCCTATCCATTCCTACGCCGATGATTCCACTCTGCATTATTCAACTTCTTTTAATAGAAGACCCACCCTTCAGGAACTTAACGACTCAAGGCTGGAGGCTGCAGAACGCTTAGCCTCAGACCTTACTATTATTTCCGATTGGGGCAAGAAGAACCTGGTGTCCTTCAACGCCTCAAAAACACAGTTTCTCCACCTATCCACAATCTTCCAAACAACTATCCCTATTCTTTGACAACACCCAGCTATCACCTTCCTCAACACTAAACATCCTCGGTCTATCCTTAACTCAAAATCTCAACTGAAACTTCATATCTCATCTCTTACTAAATCAGCTTCCTCGAGGCTGAGTTCTTCTCCCCTGCACAGTTGCTGTCCATATACAGGGGCCTTGTCATGGAGTATGCATCTCATGCTCCACACAGCTCTTCTGGACAGAGTGGGCAAAGGCTCTTCGTCTCATCAGCTCTCCTCCTCATACTGATAGTCTTCTACCTCTTAAATTCAATGTTGCCTCTCTATCTTCTATCGATATTTCCATGACTGCTCTTCTGAACTTGCTAACTGCATGCCTCCCACTTTCTACTCATGCTCATCCCTATACTGTCCAAAGAGTTAACCAGCATCTTCACTCTTTCATCCCTCACGCTGGTAAACTCTGGAACAATCTTCCTTCATCTGTATTTCCTCCTGCCTACGACTTGAACTCTTTCAAGAGGAGGGTATCAGGACACCTCTCCTCACGAAACTGACTTATCTTTCGGCCACCTCTCTGGATTCTTTTTAGGAGCAGCGAGTAGCGGGCTTTTTTTTTTTATTAATGTTTACTTTTTTGTGCCCTTGAGCTGTCTCCTTTGCTGTAAAAAAAAAAAAAATAATAAAAAAAAAATAAGAGAAGATGGCAGGAATAGCTTGACAATATAATATAATGAATGGAATTGCCATTCACTAAATGTGTGACTTTACTGCATTACTAACCTGGAGTTGTTTGACACTGATCCTCATATCTGACTCATTGAACTCATATGATACATTCCATCCCAGTGTACCAAAGTGGCGGCGCTCCTGGGCAAGGGCATGGAAGAAGCAGAGGCCATACAGAAGTCGCTGGAATGATCTTGCAACATGGTCAGGATCCGGAGAGGCAAGGAGCTCCGAGTCTTTGATAGGATCTGAATGGTATGAGTTAAGGAGGTTGGCTCTCAGTCCTCGAGGTGGCTCATTGGTGATCTTGATTCCTGTTTGATGAAAATAGGTCAATAAGATATTTATGCTAATATCTATCATATATTTTATTTCACAGAAAGTAAAATAGCTTTTAGATTGTTTACCATGATGCAATACCAATATGTATGAAATTAAGTAAACTTGCTAAAAATTACTCACCATCCTGAAGGAGAGAGACAGGGAATGCCTTGCATGGGTAACTGGTGAGCCAGAGGCGAAAATTTGGGTGTACTTCTTCAGCTTCAAGTACTTGGCCAAATACTACTTCCAATTTTGCCAACCAGCTTTCATCTGCTAGGTGACAGTTCTGTAGCACTACCCACAACCCTTCACTGGCTCCTTGTGATACAAGATTTTCTGCTGCAACTCCCTAGAGATACAGGCAAATGCATCTCATTCAAATCAGATCAATAAAATTAGGTTTAGAATATGGAGAAGAGATAGAAATGGAAAGTTGGGAGGAGGAGTGAAGCTGGTGGTGATAATCATGATGGTGGATGACTTGACGGTTACTAGGACGCTAGACTTTCCAGAGACTACAAGTGAAGTATTAAGACAATGTTACAGGATATGAAGAAGATGTTATACTAGCTATGAAATTATGATACTCTGTGAGCAACGAGTGAAAAAAATACGATAGGATGGCAAGTACCCATAAATCTTTTACATCTACGTACATATTCTGATAAAACACAAGTAACATTTTTGCTATTTACATCGTTTCCAGGCACCTCTTAAACTGGGTCCACACATAGCTGATTTAGCATCCCGTTCAGTCCCATTTGGTCCCGATTAGTGAAAATGGCACAAAACATGTGGCATTGTGGCAATGGTCGGCGGTAGACTTGAGTGAGTGCATGGGGTCACCACTGAGCGGTGGCAGGCCGAAAGTGGGTTGTTTTTAAGACCATCAAAAAATTTGGGGCAGGTCGGGACAAGATGTTACAGCTGTCATAAATCGTTATAGAACGGGATAAAAATGCTGTCAGGTGGGGTCAGAGGCCGCCAGGCAGGGAAGAGCCTCCATCCAGCAGCGTCTGGCAGTGTCAGGCGGGATAAAAATAGGGTGTTGTTGGCTATGATTGGTCTTGTTCTCAAAATTTTCTAGGTCGGGACCAAACGGGACACTAAATCAGCAATGTGTGAACCCAGCCTTAGATATTGATATGCACCTACTGCACTCACCTGGCCCTGGCCCATGGAGATTACTTTCACCTCAGTTTCCCTCTCTTGAGCAAATCTGAAGTATACCAAAAAGTCTATGATAAAAGTGAAAACATTCTGACAATTTAAAAAAAAGATGAGAGCTATCAAAATATAAAGTTTCATGGCTAGTATGTTTATATAATTTTGAACAACAAAATAAATTGAATTGAGAGAATGAACTCTAACAATATAATCACATTTACACCCACAAACATAAAGACAAACAACAAGCATATCTATCTAACATCTAACATCTTTTTTACATCTAAAATCTATCTATAGATTTAACTAAACAAGCATATACTATATATATATATATAGATATATATATATATATATATATATATATATATATATATATATATATATATATATATATATATATATATATATATATATATATATTACGCTTAAACTGAATAAATGGATGTGTAATAAGCATATTGGTCACCTGTTTAATACACCGATGGGGTCAGTTCCAGGTGAGAGGATAAAGATGAGTGGAGTGTAGCAGGTAGAGTCATCAAATGATAACCCAATATCAAACTGTGGCGGTGATAAGTATTCTTCTCCAAACTGAGTCCGGATGAGGTTCTGGAGGTTTAAAAAATAAAATTTATATATATATATATATATATATATATATATATATATATATATATATATATATATATATATATATATATATATATATATGGTAAGGCATGTTATTCAAGGAACCTTAAATATGAAAATGACTGACCTGCACAGCTAATATGATCTTGTCTGGTCTAAGGCATTTTATAAGTGCCAGTCTGTTGATGCCCTCCAGGGTGCTGTAAGGCTCTGGGAACTGAGCCAGGTGAGGAGTGTCTGACTGGAATACCTCCTCCCATGCCTCCAAGTGTTCTGCTACGTGCTTGTGCACATCTTCCAAGCTGTACAAATAAAAAAATATTTGTGTTTACCTTCATTGGCAGAATGTCATGGTTTTCAAATAAAAGGTAGAGGCCAGGGTCTAAGCTCTGGTCGTGACCCTAATTCTGATTTACAAAGGGGGCTGACCATGCACCGGCTCCATCGAGGTATTCTCATCATTATGTCTCTTATTTGATCAAAATAAGTTATAAGTTCATTAAAAAAAACTTTTATACAGCTCACATTATATATCAGCCCATAATAAGGTACACTGAATGTCTATTGCTTTAAAATTACATATTTTTAATGATAAACTGAAGCTTGAGATGGGAGGAGAGCTGTTCCCCATTTTTCAAGGCAATCATTTTGTCCCTCTACAATCTAAATAATGACTATTGTTCCGAGAGCCATTAACCACCTACCTGGTATAGATATGGCGATGGGTTCACAGCACTATAATACAAAAGTGGGAATTGTTCTTCTCACCTGCTGCACTGTCCGGCTTGCACTAGATGTGCCCAAACTTTATTGGTGAGCCACAGTGCTTGGGGTGGAGGGGCAGCACCATTGAGTTCCACGTGTACAGAAACTCCTGTGAGCAGAAACCTCCACACATCATCATCTAAACAACCCTGAAAATTATAATTTTTGTGTGTTTTTAAGGTTACCAGATACATAATTAATAAGCTGGAAAAGAAGCAAGTAGAATAGCATTGAAACTTAAAGAAACGAATTACACTTTTTTCATTGTTTATTCCCCTATTGATAAAGATTATGAAGTCTGATATCAAAAGAGTACTCTCAGGCACCTATGTCGTCTACCCCCAAATTTTGAAGTTCACACAAACAAGATAGTTCAATGGGTTCAGACCTTATTTGGGGTTGAATATGTTTACAAAGAGGACTGTTACATTTCCACTCAGTGTTATTTTAAAACCTTAACCCTGGCTTTTCAAAGTGTGCATTCTTCTATCACATTTTCGTGAAATAGAAAATTCATTATCGTAAAACTTTTTCCCATTTTCATAGGATAGCTGTTTTCCATGGACTAAAATATCACAAAAAGCTGTTGAGATTTGGAAATTGGATTGAAAGGCTCAGGTGCTGTGAGAGCCAATAAACACAAAATTAATTAAGATTTCATAGCAGTGTTCAAGTGTAATGCTCAAAAGTGTTAAAGTTGGAGAGTGACACAACCAGAGTCTGATTATGATAGTTAACCTGTCCGCTGCAATTGTCAGGGATTTGGCATTCACTGGTAGCCTGGTAACATATACTCCCAGGTCTTTCTCTGCCTCTGTGGTGGATAGTGGAGTGTTTCCCATGTGGTATTGATATGCTAGATATCCCCTTCCAAGGTGCAGGACTTTACATTTTCCTTTATTGAAGTGTAGCAGCCACTTTTTGTTTCATTCCTGTAGCTTGGGGATGTCTTCTTGTAGGAAATCCGCAGTCAAGGGGTTAAATTTAAGGGTTGGTTTTGGTATGTCTGTCAATTAGTGTCAGTTCACTTTTGCATGGAATCTCCGAGAAAATAGAAACCACATATTTTTGCAAAGCTTCTATCTGGTAAGGAGGAATATGTCAAAATGACTAAGTGATTAAACAGTTGCACAAAAGCCCTTGTTCCAGTTCTGTGAAATGTGAAAGAGCAGCCAGGTTAGGAGTGGAGGTTTTTGATATTCTCCCTGCCAATTGCTGTGGCATTTATCAGGAAAATTTCATAACGCATAAAAATGCATGAGTGTATATATTTCAGCAATTTTGCCAACAGAACTAGAATGCTGGGATCCCTATAGTGCTCTGCAGTTTGAATAATGTGCTTTCTTTTTATTAATCAAATAACAAACATTGATTTATTAGATAACTGTGACACAGATACAGATACAATTTAGTACTACATGACTAAGTTTCCTAAAGAACGATTCATACCTTAGCATGTTGTAGTCTCACACACAAAATAAAAGTGAAGAGAATCTTGTCTTTTTCAAAGAGCGAACGGCTGACAGAGAGGAACACGGCTCTGGTAAGATGGCTATTAAGTAGGCTGATCCTAGTATCCACATCCTGGCTAGGGGTTGCAGTCTTTGTGGACTGAAATCAACAAAATTCAAGAGAATGATTCATTCTATAATGTGGTAGCTATCACTGTGGAAATATAATTTACACATAAAATAGAGTAACCTCTAAAAATTATTGCTTATTTGAACTGCTTTTGAAAGTGTTGGAAACAAAAGCATAAAATTTTGAATTGTAAACAAATGGTGACAAGATATCTCATGGTCAGAAATCTCCAACATACCTGGAGGTAAAGAGCAATGAACCATCCAAGAGAGAACTGGTACATTGGCTCAACAGCAGCCAGGTCAGAGACACAGAAGAAGAGAACAGAGGCATGGGTGGCGACAGGCTGGTAAGCTCCACGCGCTGCATCAATTTCTAGCTCAGTTTCTTCAACGATTCGCTCTTTGGCAGTGATCTCCTGTGACAGCACCTGGAAGTTGAAAGCAAAATTATGGATTTCAAAACCTTGAAATATATTGATAAAACACATTAATAAATAAATAAACATATATATATATATATATATATATATATATATATATATATATATATATATATATATATATATATATATATATATATATATATATATATATATATATATATATATATATATATATATATATATATACACGCACACACACACAATTTATGATACTAACCCTACTAGAACTCATTACGTCAATTGCCTTCTCATCCTCTAATAAATTTTGACCTGCAGTGGATAGGACCTCGAGGATTTTTTCTTGAGTTTTTTGCAGAGCTCGGTGGTTGTTAGCCGATTCTATTAATAAGTGGTTCTTCTTTTCTTCCAGCTGTGGTCGTTCATGAGCCACCACCAACCCTAACAGCTGGTTCTCCAGACCCAAATGAGTGATGAGAAAGTTGATTATTACAACCTGAAAAAAGGGGACGTTATACCACAAGAGGAATATGTCTAAGTTATATGCCAACTGAAGAAAATTTCTGAAATGCATATCAATTCAGAATTAAGTCACCAATGATTTCTACTGACCAAGTGTCTGAAAGAGGGCTATTATTACCTCTGGAACACAATGTTTTTAAATTCCTTCCAAAATGCAAATCAAGGTAATTTTTTCATCTCTTAAAGAAGTAAAAAGTTTTATGCCTACGTAATTAGAGCTTGAATTTACACACCTTAAACCAAAACGTTCTAGATCAAATAGTTATTGACTTATGGCTTATCAGAGTAGAAAAATGATAGTGAAATCGAGGGAGGCAGTGAGGAAGAGTGGGGGTCACCCCCACTGCCTGGCAACAGACTGGGATCCTTCCTCTCACCTGTCCAACACTAGCTCTGATAGTTTGGATGAGATCTAAGTCTAGAAGATCTAGAAAAGTTTACAAAAGTGATATCATGAAATTAGTGATAAATGTTAGCAAGGGAAGGATTATGGCAAGTACTGTAAGTGGCTGGACAATGACTTCAAACTGACACTGGTGAGACAAATAATCTTTTACTTTGTCTTGGTAAGAAGTGTGAGAAAGAAATTAACCCACACAGGTGATGAAATCATTACAGTGATGGACAAGACACCTTTAATTTGGTATGTTATGCATGCCCTAAATTTCCAGGGAGGAAGCAATTTGGAAAAATTACCATCAATGTAAATACATGTATTTAGTATAAAACAATTACCTTAGTGGTAACCTGTGGGAGATAATGTGGGTTTCTCAGTCTGGTTGTGAGGTATAATCGAAAGTCACTGTGGTACTCAACATCAGCGTCTCCCAGCTTCACGTATTCCACCCCAAGTCGAGTAAAAGTCTGTTTCAGCAACACATTGTCTAAAAAAAGAAAGTATTAACCACTGACATTTTCTGTTCTCTATATTTGTAACAAAAGTGTTTATCAAATGAATGAACTATAATAATACTTGCCAAGTATAGGATCAAGTTCCTCTCCAACTCCCTCAATGAGCAAAGGCAGGCCTTTCTCCAGTGATTTCTCCAAGATGTTCATGAAGGCCGGGTTGGTCTGTTTTACTACCTGAAGTCCACTCTCTTTTTCCATATTCACCACCCACTTGTGCGCTTGGCCTACGAAATAAATACAAATAACAACAAAAATCTCATGAATTCACATGTAGAGGTTTATATCTTCATCAGCTATTACTTAAGGATAAAATCATGGGGTCACCAATTTTGAAAGGCTCAAATTTTTAACTGAATAACTTAAATCATGGATGAATAAAAGCTCTTTTGATCTCAAAATATATGCTGAGCATTAAATAAATTACTGAATGGTTTTAAGCATAAAAATAATAAAATGCTAGGAGTAGGAAAAAGTTTTGCAGTTGAATCAGATGCACAGCAGGTCAAAGCACCAAAGCAAAGTGGATGAACACAGTCCAGTGGCAATAGTCAGTGATGTTTAAGAAATAGGCTGGCAAGGCACATTATTGCATCAATGACAATTGTAAAATGCTTCCTGATGGCTGAAAAGGCTACACAAATTGCTTACCTTGAGGGTCAATCATGAGAGGCCACCGGCGGGACTGAGATACCACTATGGCATTATCAACTGAGAAGGAATCAACAGGAAGCCCATACAGATGCCAGGTGCGGCACTGGACATTGTCACCCAAAGTATTATACAGAGAAAATTTGGCACTGCAAGATATGCCCAGTTGTGAACACTTCTGGTGCCAATCATCCAAGCATTTCTGAAAAGAAAAATTGACTTCATGTAAGCCATTATAAAATTATTAACCCCTTGGATTTTATTACAAGAAGACATCACCAAGCTACAGGAGTGGAGCAAAAAGTGGCTGCTACAATTCAATGAAGAAAAATGTAAAGTCATGCACCTTGGGAGGGGATATCCAACATACCAATACCACACGGGTAACACTACACTATCCACCCCAGAGGCAGAGAAAGACCTGGGAGTATAATGTTACCAGGCTACCAGTGAAGGCGAAATCTGTGCCAATTGCAGCGTACGGGTTAAATAGAATAATAGATTTGAAATAAGTATCAATTTTATGTATTATGAAACTAGCAAAAATACATTACAGTTGGGAAAGGATAACTGTTCTATAAATAATAAACAGATTGCTTTGTTTTCTTGTCACTCTAAATCTTTTGAAACAATCCTTAATAGTAAAGTTCTTAAGCATCTATTAACTTTTAAACTTCTCTAATTACCAGTACAGATTCTGCAAGGGACATTCTATTCATAATCTATTCCTAACTGATTCCTGGTTATCCTTTTTTAGCTATTTAGATGAAGCTTTTACTGTTGCCTTAGACATTTCAGAAGCTTTTGACAGAATCTTGCACAAATCTTTGCTTTCTAAACTACACTCCTATGAATTCTCTCCCTCTCTCTGTACTTTTATTTCTTGTTTCCCTTCGGAGCAATTTATTTCCATTGCAGATGATGGTCAGGAGGGAATGAGGGATTTGTGTATAGTTAGCACATGGGTGGGGAAAGATAACCGCTAGAAATTATTTGGTAAGCAATGAGCTAATCATGATGTTTCCTTTTAAACTTCTGAGTTCAAGAAAGACAAAATGTTTGATGTAGAGGGAGGTACCTAAGTGTCACTGCCAAAATGGGGATACAAGTGTGGAAGGTGGTGTCATGTTGTCAGATTGAGAGTTGAGCTTTGAGGCACTGATGGTCAATAAATTCCCTATGGCCAAATCTAAAATAAGGGGAAGATCAGAAGTTAAGTGCTCTGTAGCATTAATACCAGGATGGTGCAACTCCTATTGGGATGGACATCTGGAAATTGACTGAACCATAGAGTAAAGTCATCAGAGAAAGAATGGATAGGAAAAAGGCTTGGGAAATAGAACTATTATCAATTAATTGTAGAGTGAGAATAGGTGACATATCAGGTCTCTGTCATCTTATAAATAAATCATCTAGAAAAGAAGTTCAAGTACAGAGATGGGTTTAAATTCCATAGGAGGGTACTACAGACACCAAAGATTTGTGCCAGATCTTGGTACACCTTTAGAAATTTTATCCTGATTACAATATATTTTCAAGATACCTGACGATACTCCACTGTGAAGGCTCCCAGGTAGGCAATGAAAGCAGCAGCAATCAGTACATCTCCCACCACATTCTCCAAGCTCTCACTCAGCGTCTGTGCCTCATTGCTCCACCTGAAACATATTTGACGGCCAGTACATTATCCTACACCTGTAGCCTATACCTCGCCTCATTAAGCCTCGGTATACCTTTAACATCTAAAGCAACGAGTGACAATTGATTTGGGATTCTTACCTTTCTCGTTCCCCCCCAAGGCCCCCAATTAGTCTCTCTGATCGGTCTCTCTTCTGTTCACATCTTACAATTGAATCTTCCAAGTCTTTCTTTTCTTTCTGCTTTTTGGTAAATTCGTCATTTAAGGCTTGAAGTTTGTCTGTTACCTGAAAAATACATGAGAGTAGTTTGATTGCAGCATGATAAAACAAAACTTTCCACACTAACTAACTTGGGTTTACATATTAAACCATCAAATGGCATCCCACACTGAGTAATTATTATTCATTCAATTAATTACTTTTTTGGTCTCACCTGATCCCATGTAGCTATCATTACAGATTAAGCTTAGCAGATCTTACATGTCCCTGTTTACTTTTTGTGTACTGCACTCTTAAGCAGTCACATTTTTACTGGTCTATCGGAGAAACTAATACTACGGTGAAAATCTCAAAATGCAGTGAGTGAAGATGACTCCACTTCCCTATGCCGTTCAGTTAACTCCTTGACTGTGGATTTCGTACAAGAAGACATAACCAAGCTACAGGAATAGAACAAAAAGTGGCTTCTACAATTCAATGAAGAAAAATGTAAAGTCATGCACCTTGGGAAGGGATATCCAGCATACCAGTACCACATGGGAAACACTTCACTATCCACCACAGAGGCAGAGAAAGACATGGGAGTATATGTTACCAGGCTGCCAGTGAAAGACAAATCCATGCCAATCACAGTGGATGGGTTAAGTGTCGAAAAAAAAAGAAAAAAAAAGTACAGATATTCAAGAATTACCTCACGAAGTTCCTTCCTCTTTTCTTCCAGCTTTTCATTCTGAAGAGCAAGTTCATGATTGGCTGCCTCCAATGCCTGTTTTTTAGGAGCCACAATCTTGATGACCTGATCGTACACCACCATGGCCCGCACCCACCGGCAGAGGCCTTCACATGCCATTGACACCATTCGAATCTTCTTGGGATCAAAATCTGGGTGAGAGTAGAACCTGGAGGGTATTTACAAAGAGGTTAGGATCAGACTGCAAACATGAATTTATTATTATAATTTGATGAACCATCTATGATAAATTATTAACTATATTTTTTTATCATATAAACAAATACAAATAATAAGTTACATTTTCTGGCAAAATATACGTTTCAAGTATTCATAGCATTTCTTACTTGGTGCGGACATGAGAAATAATCTTGGTTGGTATGTTTTCCTTGTCATATTGTAGAAGATTTTGCAAGAACTTCATGTCGCCTAAAAGCTTCTGTGATGGAGTCCAGAAATCTTCTACCATTTTACCTGAGCCACTTGCATCTGGCTTTCTCTCTGGCTTAAGATCCAGCATTACACACACTGCTTCCATTACCTGCCAAAATAAAATCATCTTTATGATCATAATCACTGTTTTGCATTGAGCTATCATGATTTTCTCAGTTGCATTTGTCACTGCACACAACAGATAATGTGATGAATTTACAATTGGCAAGCACTCTTTGGTAGCAATTAGTCACCAAATGCAAGATTTTACATCTCTCTCTCTCTCTCTCTCTCTCTCTCTCTCTCTCTCTCTCTCTCTCTCTCTCTCTCTCTCTCTCTCTCTCTCTCTCTCTCTCTCTCTCTCTCTCTCTCTCTCTCTCTCTCTCTCTCTCTCTCTCTCTCTCTCTCTCTCTCTCTCTCTCTCTCTCTCTCTCTCTCTCTCTCTCTCTCTCTCTCTCTCTCTCTCTCTCTCTCTCTCTCTCTCTCTCTCTCTCTCTCTCTCTCTCTCTCTCTCTCTCTCTCTCTCTCTCTCTCTCTCTCTCTCTCTCTCTCTCTCTCTCTCTCTCTCTCTCTCTCTCTCTCTCTCTCTCTCTCTCTCTCTCTCTCTCTCTCTCTCTCTCTCTCTCTCTCTCTCTCTCTCTCTCTCTCTCTCTCTCTCTCTCTCTCTCTCTCTCTCTCTCTCTCTCTCTCTCTCTCTCTCTCTCTCTCTCTCTCTCTCTCTCTCTCTCTCTCTCTCTCTCTCTCTCTCTCTCTCTCTCTCTCTCTCTCTCTCTCTCTCTCTCTCTCTCTCTCTCTCTCTCTCTCTCTCTCTCTCTCTCTCTCTCTCTCTCTCTCTCTCTCTCTCTCTCTCTCTCTCTCTATATATATATATATATATATATATATATATATATATGTGTGTGTGTGTGTAAAGATAGATATCTCTCTCTCTCTCTCTCTCTCTCTCTCTCTCTCTCTCTCTCTCTCTCTCTCTCTCTCTCTCTCTCTCTCTCTCTCTCTCTCTCTCTCTCTCTCTCTCTCTCTCTCTCTCTCTCTCTCTCTCTCTCTCTCTCTCTCTCTCTTACCAGCTTGACACCTGAAGGAGGGTTCTTCATGGCCTTGACCACTCTGATGTCATCCTGTTTCAGTGTGTTCAGAGCATCTGTGGCAGCGTTCAGAGCTGGCACTGCTTTGGCCAGTTCTTTTTCGCAGTCATCCTTGATGGCTTGGGCATCAGCAAATTTCTTGTTAGCTACAGCTTCATCTGCTGCTACTAGCTGAGATAAATTGACAGTCTTTGTTGAAAATATAATAATAGACAAATACTCAAATCTCACTTCATTTTGTAATACAATGTAAATAAATTATATCAATTATGTGGATGTTAAAATTTGAAAAGGAATTACTACAATCATTTTAACGTTTTTGAATTCTGCATGTGCATCCTCCACCTCCGTGGAGCAGTGGTCAGCGTGCCTGGTTACAACTCCGCGGGCCCGGGTTTGATTCCCGGCCCGGGCAATCAGCATGCAGCTCACCCAGCTGTTCATCCTCCCTTTTGGGCTGGGCAATAAATGGGTACCTGGAGAAACCTGAGGAAGGTAAACTGTGGGAATCCCAGATATGGCCTGTGTCCCATGGTAAACGGTTCTTACCTACCACAGGCTCAGAGGGCCAATGGTTCGGAGATGAGCACCACAGCCACGTGCAGCTACTTCTTTTATCATATATATATTTTTTTTTTTAACTAATACTGAAGGTCAATGCTTTTTGGTACAGGATGCAGAGTACTTTTTTTGTTTGTTTGCAGACCATGAATTTTTTTTAAAAAGCTAATATTTAATTTACTACATATTGTTACAGTATTATCACTACAAAACCAGCTTTTACTGAACCTTATTCAAAAAGCATATATAAATACCTAACATGGAATTATATATCATCAAAGAATATGAATGAAATGTTTCTGAAAGTGTAAGGAAGAGACATAGAGATCAAGGTGTCCTTCAGCCTCACTCACAATATACGCTCATCAACAGGAGTAACCTCAACCATAAATGGCTGCAGTTGGCGGCCTATGTCAACATATATACAATGAATTATTCATAACTAACTAACTAATGGGGAACATAAGCCCAGGGGTGCATTGCTTCACTCACTCGCTGGCGAGTGAGTGAAGCGATGAATTATTCATAAAAAAGTTTAATGTTTTTAATCCCTAGTGTGAACTTAAGAGATCTGAGACAGTGAAAATATGCAGATAAGAATCACTAGGATGCCATACTTCAAGTAATCAAATGAAATAAAAATTGCACTAATAAATCTGTATTTTTTTGGAGATTATTTTAAGTACATGACAATACTAAAAAAGAAAAAAAATAATGCAACCTGACATGACCCTTCTCTTCATCTCAAGTCACCACTGTGTGGATTAATGTCAAGGTTAAACTACTTGACTGACAAAAAAGTCAGGAATGCAAACCTCCTTCTTGCGCTCCACTTGTATGGTGTCCTGTTCAATCTTTATCATGAGTGCCTCGGTGTTGGCTGAAGTCTCCACTAGACGGGGCTGCAAAAGTTTTAGCTCTTCTTGTAACTCCGTGATGAGGTGTTTTGCTTCTTTCAGTTTCTCCAGACCAGTTACATACCTAGCAAAAGGAAATTAAGAGATTACAATGGGACCTAGTACAAGGATGAATGCTGCCATTTCATACCATTTTATACAATCATCTTGTATGAGGAGCTATAAAAGAAATATAAACCCAAAAAATAATGCTATTTTAAGTGAGCTGGCATCCAGGTCAGAACATTTCATGGAGCTGGTGCAGCGTATTTGCTGAATATTCAACAGCTTAACGTGTTATTGAATGCACAAACCATTTCAGCTGTTATTGTCATATATATATATATATATATATATATATATATATATATATATATATATATATATATATATATATATATATATATATATATATATATATATATATATATATATATATATATATATATATATATATATATATATATATATATATATATATATATATATATATATATATATATATATATATATATATTAGTCACATGGGCATTAACTTAGCTCCACATGAGGAGAGAGGAAGTCCAAAGCATTGGGAAGCAAGCTCCTACATAACTAGGGTTGTAAATTTTGGGGGAATTTTGAACTGGGAAACTTTTCATTGGAACTTTGGGGCCCAGAAAATTAACGGAAACTTTCCTTGGAATGTTTCTATTTTTTCCAGAAACTTTCCCACGCTATACATAACACATGAAGGAAGAAAGTCTTACCGGTCTCGGAGTGTAAGAATCTCCTCTTTCTTTTTCAAGAGAAGCTGTCGAAAAGTGAGCACCAATTCCAAATATGATGAGGATGTCACATAGTGCCTTCTCCGCAGTTGTTCAAGAAACCTGTAGAATAACTCTCTAATTACATTTTTTTTGCATAAAGTGACTATATTTTTAAGGTATGTCTGTTCTTATGATGTATCTTTGATATTCTCTAATATAATATACCCAAACAAGTCAGTGAAAGTGAACGTAAAAAAATATACTCACGTATTGGCTAGAGACTTTGCACTGTAGTGAAAATACTTGCAGGCGGCCACACACTGGCCGAGCAGAGGTGCTTCAAACTGAACAACCTGCAGGAGTGATGTTGCCACCATTTCCAAAGCTTCTTCTGGCCAGTTAGTGAACCTGTCAATATGTAATTTGACTACATTTTTTTATATCACCCAAAACATTACCTCAAACTAAAATAAATAGCATACAAAATGGATTTGCATGCTAGGCCAGCAGGGGGCCACTTTACCTCACCCATGCTGAGGCACCATCCATGGAAATTCCTCCAGGCAAGTCTCAATGAAGGTCACATTCTCACATGAAGTAATTTGTTGCAGGAGCCACCAACCTACTCCAGCCACAAGTTTTGTATGCCCCCCTTTGCTGACTGGACACAAAACATTCTATCAATACCCCCATGGTAAGATTTTATGAGAACTAATTGAGCTCCTTCTCTATTTTCATGCCATTAAATTAATCAAATCCATGTTGACCCAGTCCCTCACCAGTTCCTCTGCATCTGGAGGTAGGTGCTTTGTTGGTCACAAGACATATTCTATATAGAAGACCCAAGGTTCATTGCCACATAAGCAGTATGAAATTGGACTGCAGTTTATAAAATAGTAAAATAATGAAAAAGTAGGGATGTATATTAAGGCTTGAAACAATTTAGACTATCTTTTTTACTTTTCACGAATAAGTTTTTGCAATATTCTGAGGTAAAGATCACTCACCAGTTAATAGTACAGCAGTTGACCAAAGAAGGGAACATGCGCAGGCTGTTATTGAACATGTGGCCCAGTGGGGAGAGTGAGATCACAAGGTGCAGGTTGGCCTTGACTCTCTCAGTAAAAAATTCAAGAAGTGCTCCCGGAGACATGTCATTCTTCTTACCCTGCCAGAACAGAGAAAAGGAATTGAAAATAATGACAATAACTAATGTTAGATGAAAAGCAAGTATAGAAACGTATTTTTATATTTACACTGGAGTGATACTGGAGTAGTACTCATGGATGAAATGTTACATATCAAACTGTTGTTGGACTTAATGAGGTGAGCAGCCTTGGCAAACAACAAAAAGTGTTTAAGGGTAATCATGCATTTTGCTGAAGGGGAAAGCCAAAAATACACTGTTCAATTATCTTGTTTTCATTCTGAGGATAGAGTAATCAAGCTGATCACTTTAACGCACACACAACTCTTTCTTGCTCACCGCATCAATAGCTACAGACTGCATCTTTTCCAAGATTTCAGTTTTTTCTTCACTGCTGTATAAGTTTGGAAGGTCACCAGAATTAATCAAGGTATTTACATCCTCAATGAAGCTTTCATCTTTAACCTGTGCATCAGTTAACAAGAACACCGTTGATCGGCCATCTCCTCCAGCTGCCATTAATACTTTTTTGATGTCATCCCGCCATTCTTTAACTCCATATGTCTTAGTCACTTGAATCTGCCAATAAAATAATTATCAAGATAAAGGGGTTGTGGAATTCCTGTTGGCAGGGTTTTGAGTTTAATATCATTAATGTTTATATATATATATATATATATATATATATATATATATATATATATATATATATATATATAGAGAGAGAGAGAGAGAGAGAGAGAGAGATAATAAAAATATATCATCAGTTCAAATATAAAAAAAGGTGAGATATTATCAGTGTGAACCACTGTTTGAACATTACATAATTTATTATTTTTATGTCAATCATATAATTAAAAAATACAACTTTATAGGGAACAAGACATTGGAAGCAAACAACCACACCTGAAAGAATTCTTGTTTGGCCATAAAGGCAGCAAGCTTGGCAGCACTCTGGCGGCCAGAGCCGGCAAGGCCGATCAGCAGGGCGTGGCCAGAGTGCTGCTGGAGCACCCTGCTGATGCGAGACACATGCTGGATGAGGTAGTGGAAGAGAACCAACGAGAGCTGGGATTTACTCTCCAGATTGTATTCTTGAAGATATTTTTCCATCACTTGCTGAAGTTTCTTCATGTCTTGTATCTGAAAAAATTAAATAAATAAATAAACAACTAAATTATGAATATCCACACACACATGTGCATATGTGTGTGTGTGTGGGATAGTCTATGTATAAATTTCCTTATGTATCATTAGGATTTCAATTGTTATATTATATGATGGCTTTAATTAACTGCTACTCACCTCATCATACACAGGATTTTCTGCCTCTGGAATCATGTAATTGCCAAAGATCAAATTATTCAGGTGATGAAGCTGCAGGTCCTCTTCTTCCTCAACTAAGTTGACCAAGACATCTTTCATATTACAATGAAATGCTTTCAGGCAAATTTCCTGCACCAGCATGAAGTACTTCTGTCTGGAATAAGGATCTGTAATTAAGACCTAAATAGCTTTTATACTTTTGCATTCACTTTTTACAAGTAACAAACTATTTGCATATATGAATATATATATTAATATGTACACACACACACACACACACATACAGATTAATTCTCCTTTTATTCTGCTCTTATGGTCATTTAGTTTATTGTAGAGTGGTGTTACCTGTCATGGCCATCACAGAGACGATCATGGAAAACACGAATAGTTTCATGAAGCCAGAGTCTGATGAGTTTTTCAACAGAAGTGAGACATTCATTGGGTACCAAAAGAATTCCACACATTACTCGTGAGAAGTCTCTCAAATTGAAAACATAGTGGCGTTTGGCTGGTGTGGGGAGGAAGCTGGAGACAGTCCGTCTGTACACCTCGCGGGTGGCCTCTACAACAGTCTAATAAAAGATAAAATTAAACCACATTAAATTGTCAGTAAAAATGTACTGTAGGAAATTTAATACTAAACAAGTCATAAGCAAATGAGGATGTAAGGAGACCAGGATAACATTATAACAAAGAATCAGACATGGAATATAGTAATGAGCATCAGTAATAGTAATGGAATATCACACTTTCTTGAAAGTAACAATAATATCAATACTAGCAATAGAAATCAAAGTGTACTCTCTTAGTAATAGTAATATTAACAACAGACAAAGAAGAATATATTTTTTCGGTTAAATACTTTTGAGTCATTTTAACTTTTTTCTTACAATCAGTGAATGATTTTCATATTAATCAAATATTAGTTTGATACAAATAGGAGGCTTTTGATTCACTTTCTACACCCACACCCACACCCACATTCCTTGTTTTAACAGGATTACACAAACACAATTTCCACAAAATTTGATGGTAAAATGTGTTTTGGGTAGATTGCTCAGCCTTAGCAAAAGATTGTGGTCTCTGAACATTCTTCTTTTCTTACTTCAACACATTATTCAGTAATTTAGAGTCCATGAAATTTTTGACAACTCTCAAACTCTGTACTAAAGAAATTATTACATGTGATATATCATTTATTATTAACTCTTAATGCCAAAATCATGCATACCTTGCTAAGTTGCTGGATGGCTGCATCCTCTTGACTGCTAAAGTGCCACGACATAATTGATCCAAATATTTTGTCCAGTGTTTCATCATCAAAAGTATCTAAATAGATAACATTAAGGTGACGCGTGAATCTTCCACATATGTTACTCCGGTCAGCACTCGGTGGCATCATAGCACCTATGAAAAGCTGGAATAAAGAAAACTACTCTAGAGCATTCCAGTGTCAGAAAAAATAAACAATAAAACAAACACATTTTTTTTCACATAATTGTTTTTGTAAAAAATATCTAAACGATAACTTCTGCGAGTTATGTAACTAGGATGGTCTCATTAACAGCATTTTCATTTGTTCTCTGCTGATAACTTTGTGTCCTGTCTGTCCACTGATGGCTCAGACTGACAGCAGTTTTTCAGTCTTCTGATTTGTCACTTATTTTATGTGTGTGTTTTATTTGTGTGTATAAATAAAATGCTATGATTGTTTAAAATAATTAAATAAGTCATTACTTACTGAGTCTACAAGCTCAATCTTGGAAGAATCCTTCTTGTCATAGAAATGGTGATGATCCAACCACTGTCTGAGAAATTCAATTGGTGGCTGGGCACCATAAGCTTCTTTTTTGGGTAGGTTGACATCATCAATAAATACCACATATTTCCTTCCCATTGCTGGGCCGTACACTCCCTTTCTTCGCCTGAAAGAGTAAACAGTGCTCAGTTGTCTTCCTAAAACTTATTTCTATTGACGAAGTCTACCAGTTCATATAAAATACACTGAAACATTAGTAAACAAATAGTTGGGTTACATATGGTTAACGACAACACTTCAACAGTTTTAAACATGCTATTTCTTATCTACCTTACAAAATTTTTTTTAACCAAATAAAGCTTATCTCACCTATCTACTTTGGACATAATGATGTCTTGAGCCTGGCCAGCAGTAGTTCTGGCTGAGAAATGGAATGCATTTATGATGAATTTGTCTCTGGGAAGGTCATTAAGGGTAGAATTTGTGACAGCAGTCTTGCCAGTGCCAGAGGGTCCAAGCAACAGCATGGGCACGTCATGGTAGAGGCAGTTCCTTAAGAAATAGTCCTGGCGTGCAGTCTCTGCTGTAGGGATCAACAACTGGGATACCTGAGAAAATTTAATTCATAGAGTAGTCATATTAAAGTAAATAGGTATTGGCATTCTTAACTGAGCCACAATGTGCTTGAAAAAAAAAAAAAATGGAGAAACATACATACAATAAGAAATCTTTTAGTCAGGGTATGTTCTTGACAATGAATATCAGAGCAGTGTTACTGAGAAACTGTGATCAAAATGCAGTAGAAATGTATATCCTCATATGACTCAATTCTTCTTTATATTTTTCTATTTTGAGAGTAGAGGAGGCAGCTCGGGAGCAAACAAAGAAAAAGAAAACAGAAAAGTCCTTTTATAGCCCAGCTCCCACAAAAAGGAGGACAGCTACAATAGGTGAAGGGGAGGGTCAGATTCCATTAGAAAAGTATCTTGACTGTAAAAATAATTAATTACATTTTTTGTTCAGGCAACTACAAATATACAGGAGTCCAAACCTTCGCATCTGTAGGAATGACAAAATCGTTTTGGTTGATAGAGTCATGCCATGAGACCCACCGTTGCCTCTCCTTCTCATACATGAAGTCATACATCAGACCACTTTCAGGAGGCAGCATGCTGGAAAAAATATAGAAAAATATTCATATTTTTTTTACCTCAGATTTTAGCACTAAAATTAACTAATGAGATTTCCTACGTAAATTTAAGATATGAATGTTAAGTGAAAAATCACACACACACACACACACACACACACACACACACACATATGCTTAAATTATGCAGACATTCTACTCCTGCATGCCCTACCACTTTCTTGTAGTAATATACTTTTGTTCTTTATGCTAAGTTTACATGGCTTACACAGAACACCAAAAGTTTGCTTGTTTCTCCCTTTATGGATGTCCACCCTAACTGACTGATATCTGCTCAAAATCAATAAAACCTTTAAGTGTGCTTTAATTATCAAAAAGTGCAACCCCCTCCTCCAATTCCATCTTTAAGAAACCTCTGGTAATCAGCTATTTCAAATTCCAACAAGAAATTTTTACTTGAAATGTCTACCCATGTCTGTGATCGTTACAAAGTTTATTTCTTATGAATGCTTTTTCCCTCAGTGTATCCATCCTTTTTTCTGAGACTTCTTGTGATAGTGTAATAAGACTTTATTCCACCTTTTTTCACACCCATGCAATTGATGAAATGCGATATGTATAAGATGTTAAAGATTGGTAGAAGTCATACTGAGGTGGGAGCAATTGATATTGTTTTAATAGTGTTAAGTCCATATACAATACTGAATGTACGTCAAATTAAATGTCAATAGTTACCTTTTTGAAAGTTTGAAACATTCTGGTTTTGGGGCATCTTCCACCTTGTCCTGAAGTATCTTCCTGAAGAACTGGTCAAACAAACAACGACTGCGACCTGCCATTAAATGATATATACATAAGGATTTTTCGATACATATATACAGTTAAACTATCTGTTTGATTGGACTGTTTGGCTTTTCCTGGTGCCTTCCTTTAACATGCCTGTGTACTATACTGGAATTTAAAGGATGGACCTTTTAAGGATTTAAAAAATGCTGTCAATTCAGTTTTACTTTATTGCAGCAACCTGAACTCTGCATCCTCACAAATAGCCATAGTTTTACCTACTGCCAACTTCTACCATTAATCTCATGGGCTAAATTTAATCATATCTTGTTTTTTCTGTGAGCATAAAAAAAAGAAAAAAAGTCATGTATAAGTACTCACTTGTAATAAGAGATCCAAGTGACCACGGCAGAACAAAGGTGACAAGGTGCTGCAGGAGGGAGGTTAACTTGTCTTCTGAAATCTTTGGTCCTAGAGGCTTATCAGCTTCCCTCACCTCATCAAGATGTGCATCCAGTAATCTAATAAAAGACTTAAGTAAAGAAAAGAAAACTATTTACTATGATGCCAAACAAACAATCAGTATTTATATGATTAGAATTAAGGACAAGGCGTGAACATTTCAATCCAAGTATGAAAGAATAATAAAGAGACAAAGGAAAATGGAAGGAAGGATAATCAAGATTATAATGAGCTGTACAAATGTTACAATAGTGTTTAACAAAATATCACCAAATAATGTAGTTCTGGCAACCTTGGCTTGTGCCTCTTAAAACATCAACATGAAGTAGGTCCAAACAGCAAGGATATGTGCATTAAAGCTAGGCTTCTTGAGGAGAACAATTTGTAAAAAAGATAGTGTAATAAGTGATGCAGAGGGAGGAAGATATGCAATATGGATGTGAGATCAGGAGGTATATAATGGGAAGCAATGCAGTAGATAAATAAAAGTTAATTGAGGCAGTCAGGAAATGTTATGAAATTCTTGAATTTTGATACTGTGAGAAGAGTTTATGAATCAAATAGGACAAGAGATAGCAGAGACAATCAGTAAGGTGGACCTGAAGAATTCAGAAGTATTTCAAAGAGAGGGAACTGATGTATCGATGCTGTAAATGAAAAGTTTAAACACTGAGAACTGGAAAATAATCAGCAACATGCATTATCCCAGCAGGAGTTTCCAAAGAGGACAGAGTCAAAGCAATAGGAAAGTAGATAGCAGAAATATACATATAAATATAAGAAGATACAGTGAGAAAAAAGTTAATGAATTTCTTGCCCATTTCATAATCTTTCAGCGATGTTTTCACCTGGAAAAGATGAAGTTCGGATGTCTGGATCATGAATCTGCACTTGCTCATCACAAAGTCAAAGAGAGGAGGAAGGAGCCACTCTATCACTTGGTCCAGCATCTGCTTCACCTCTGGCTTAACAGCTCCAGGAAGGCTTTCCAGATAGGAGTCCTGAAAAGAATAAATACTAGGCATATAGTTGGGTCCACTGGAATATGAAATAAACATAAAACTTCTATTTAATGTAAACAATAAGACATCACTCAGACCAATTCAGACATCAATACCCCTTTCCTCAATACTTTCTTTTTTCCATCAAGTCGCTTTCCACCGTGAAAACTTGTTGCCGTATATGTCCCAATTAGATCAAGATTAACTTTATAAATATTCTTTTTGCATCATGGTGACAATATTTATACAATACCATTTTACCTTAAGTGGCCTCCATCCAAGCTCTTTACTCTCCATATAGATCATGCCACATCGTGATACAGTGGCTGGTGACGCTTCTTCCAGGTCACAAGTCTCAAAGATCACACTCATTTTTCCTGGCATCTAGAATATACAAAAAAATATGTCCAAGAACCATCATGATCAGACTATCCTTCATGAAAGCCAGCAATGCATCAAATATTCAGCAACTATATCAGGGCAGGAGGAAATATTTCTCTCTACAGATTTGACTAAAATTAAAATGTATGATAAATGTGAACACTAATAGTTTCTTCTACATTTATGTAAAAAAATAAGCCATGATGTTCCTTGCAACAGTTCATGAAGTGGTATGGTTAAGTACAAAATGCACAACAAACTATACCATATGATTGGTGCCTTCTAAACCCAGTTATATTAGACAAATGCTCAACAGTCTTGTGATTTAACCTTCCTCTTACCTGAATAATTTCCCCGGACATCAAACACAGCTTCTTATTATCGTCAAGTACTGTGTTGAGGTTCTCCACCCAGACAGCATCAATGGGCCCATCAAGCACCAACCATCTCCTCTCGTCACCTCCAGAAACTGCCATCTCCCGGAAAGTCTTGGCCAACACTCCTGGTTAAATTTTTGCTTTTATTTACCACTATGATAATTTTTCAACCCATCTGCTGTGATTGGCATGGATTTTGCCTTCACTTGTACCCTGGTAACATATAGTCCCAGGTCTTTTTCAGCCTCTGTGGTGGATAGTGGAGTGTTTCCCATGTGATATTGGTATGCTGGATATCCCCTCCCAAGGTGCATGACTTTACATTTTTCTTCATTGAATTGTAGCAGCCACTTTTTGTTCCATTCCTGTAGTTGGTGATGTCTTTTTGTAGGAAATCTGCAGTTAAGGGGTTACAGGTATTTGTAAGAGGAATCTCCTAATAGAAACAAAACAACTATGAAAACGAAAAGGGAGAGGTTTCAATAGCAACTTTACTGTCCTCTCTCTGATACAGATGCCAACTGTAAACAAAGGTCTAATATTGTTTGTTGTGGAGTACAAATTACGTATACATGTGTCCGGTAACTCTATTCAAACAGTGCTTCTTGATGGGGTTGTTCACTTCATGAGCTCCTCTCCTTTAATTGACTATTTTCACAGCATCTTGCAGTATGATGCAATGTTGCTTCCATTTCTATCTCTAATTTTGGTTTTAGTGTTGTTTGCTATGAGCTTACTTACTATATGCATGTTTTGCTAAATTTTTGTTTAGAGGTCACTCAGATTTTATGGAAAAACTATTTTTGATGAAATGTTTTGATCTGTCAATAAAGAATCTGATGACCATGTCCCTCACAAACTTATATTACAATTACTGGTCAGCAGTCTTTTCTTGTTAACCCCTTGACTACAGATTTCCTACAAGAAGACATCACCAAGCTACAGGAATGGAACAAAGAGTGGCTGCTACAATTCAATGAAGAAAAATGTAAAGTCATGCACCTAGGGCAGGGATATCCAGCATACCAGTACCACATGGGAAACACTCCACTATCCACCACAGAGGCTGAGAAAGACCTGGGACTATGTGTTACCAGGCTACCAGTGAAGGCAAAATCTGTGCCAATCACATTGGATGGGTTAAAAAGGGACATGATATAAAGTACCTCCATTTTTTAGATGCACAATATAATTGATATTGGGTTGAAATGAATCATGTTTCTTTATCATATTGGTCACTGTCATGATCATCAACATTTTGGATCTCAGTAGCAAGCAGGAAATCATCTGAATAAAGTAAGAGTAAGTTGAGAGCACATGCCATAGCTGTTTGTAGTGGCAGTGCTCATTTCCATCCATTTGAGCCTATGGTGGGAGAAAACCCATTAGCCCCAAAACACAGGGCCAGTGTAACATATGGGTTATCAGAGTTTTCCTTCCCCAGGTTTCCCTGGGTACCCATTTATCGACCATCCCGAAAGGAAGGTTGAATAACTGTAACTGGGCAGACTGCACACTGACCATCCAGGCCAGGATTCAAACCAAGGCCTGCAGATTTGTAGTTAAGGATGCTAATTACAGCACCGCGGAGGCACATAAAGTGGTACACTGTATAAACTCACCATCTGACCATTCATGAGAGAAGGGGTCATAGGCACCATACAGTTGACCCAAGGTAATTGCTTTTGGGTTTATGATCTTGTACTGCACGCCCTGCTCTTCACCTGTTTTGTTCTCTCGTCCAACCTTTTCGAGGGCCGATGCAAGCCCCTGTAAAAATAAACATGTGTTGATTATTAAAATTATTAATAACTTCTTTTCACATTTTACAATTTTAGTGTAATCAAACTGACAATCCCATAATTATTTTTTCATTGTTTGAAAATACTATAATACCCTTGAAAATTTTGAGCTATTTGTATTCAAAATTCATTTCCATATTTATTATGTCAAAGTCATACTCATTAGGCATCAGATATTTCTTTTTCTTTCCTCTCTTGGAGATTCCTTTTAAGCACTGCTGAAGCTCTATGTAATTGCATAAATATAAAAATAAATCTTGATTGTTATCAGTGACCCCTATAGCTTTTTGCAGTCAGGGTAGAAACTTTAAAAGATCATGTCATGAGTCTGATGAGTGTGCCAGGCAAGAAAAGATCCATCTGCACCATCCCTTTCAGCTGCCTCATAAAACAAGCAGTCAAACACAAAGACAGGTATTGTTAATGTCCGTGCCTCAAGTATTAATTATGATTAGCAAACCACAAAAATTACCCTGAAGTTTTTCATATATGCACATATTGCAATTATTAATACAAACACATATGTAACTGAATCATTTACCCTGTTTGTTTTTCTTTTTTATCAATATTTATTTGAATATTTTTACACTAATAAACACAATAAAATGGAAGCATACCTGGTAGGCTTTAGTTTTGCCACTTAGGGGTTCCCCAACAACCATGACACCATGCCGAACTAGAACCATATTGTACAGCTGTACCATCTTATCCCTGAACCATGGAACATACTGCAATATGATTGGAGAATAGTATAATGCATTTAGTCAAAGCAAGATGGTGCCCCTATAAAACACTTGCCTATGCCATATCAGGCTGGGGCCAACCAACAACCACCCCCGGGAGGGAGTTCCCGTGAGGGAGCAGGGCATCGGAGATATAGATAGACAGTTTGAAACATTACATTCGTGAACAATAAACTTACCATTTCATCCTAATTATGATGGTCTTACAAAAGTACAAGGCAAATGAAGTGGGATTTAGCTATGAACATAGAAATTTAACATAATCTTATTGTTGCATGAGTGAGCATCTGTGAAATTTCAGAGGAAAACACTAAAGTAATTGCCCCACCTGAAGGTTGTTCTCTGCAAGAGTGTTCTTTATGGCAGTTTCCAATGTCTGGTCTGCAGTAATGACATTGTCCTTTTCAGAAGGAAACAGGTCCTGTACAATGCCATCAAAGAGTGGTATATCCTGTTGGAAATAAGACAAAATATATTCTAATTATCTTTAATTTACAACTATATTCATTTTAAATGACATTTGTAAAAAGAAAATATTTAAGGAAATGCTACATGCATAATAGATTTTTGTCTGAATCTCGAATGAATCAATAAACTTTCCTGTGAGAAAAAATACTGATCTATAGTTGGATATTTCATGTCAACATAAAGAAAAAAATTCTCTCTCTCTCTCTCATATGGAAATGCACTGATATTTTCCCTCACACAATTTTTTTTAGCCTTGAGGTCCTTGCATTGTTTCTATAATAAAGGAAACATTCTTAAGAAAAGAAACAGCTATACAAAACTATGCACAGAACTCTGTTACAGCAAAAAAACTACCTGGGCGATAAATTTGGGCAAATTTATGTCTGCGATAGCTCTTCGAATAACTTGAGCTTCAGACATGTCAGGCATGAGAAGGCGGAGGTTGCTGGCTGCCTGCAAAACTGCCTTTACTGCTCGCATTCCATAGTCATAATGGTGCTGAGTTGAGAGCTGCTCCGAACACAGGCGATATGTGTGGATGATTTTTCGTGCTAAACTGGAAATTTTAAAATATCATATCAGCACATCAGAAAGAAGATCTTTTAAAAATTAAATAATATGGTGATAATAAACTGGACCCATTAAAAGCAAGTTATTCCATTACTATCAGTGATGATAAACTAGTGTCTATCTATCTATCTATCTAAATATACAAAATAAAATGAGAAAACTTTATAGGAATCTCAATTAGGCTACATGTTCTCATCATGAAACTGTTGTATATAAAAGTACATAAAATATCATATATGGTCTTCATAAACTAGACTGTATTTATGATAAGCATATCAAGAAAGGTCAAGAGAGAGTAACCTGTCAGCCTCGATGAACCCCATGGAAAAAAGTACAATCCTTGCAATCATGATGTAGTCTGGCACCATCATGGCCACTGAACGGAAGAGCACCTTGAGACTGTCTGGTAATTCCCTTCTGCCAGCATACCTGTGGAAACATAAAGGTGATGGTGTTGAATTACAGATCGGTAGCAATATTGAATGGTTAGGACGTAGTGGTATAATAATAAACTGAAAAGCAAAAACAAAAGAAATATAAAAAATTTACAAATATATTACACAGGAAAAAAAATATGAAATTCTAAAAAGGCTTAAAGGAAAATGCTAGTTCAGTCTGTACACTTGTGATGTATCATAGCACCAGAAAAATCTGCCATTGTATGTAAGAGTGGTGAGAGAAATGCTGAATCAGTGAACAAAGTTACCATGACCCTCCCATACAATCAGTGGATCATGAATTGAGGCATGGGGTTGATCATGACAACATAACAACTTACATAAAAAATGCTACAAAGCTACTGACAAGGCAATGAAAGTAGGGCTTTTGATGAATATAATGATCATCCTATTTCTTATTATTTTCTGATGCTGTGAAATTACTTCGTTTTCTATAATATGTCTCCAAGTAAAAATTTAAATAAGACACCTTTTAGAGCATTTTTATTCCAGTCCAGTTTTGTGTACCTACCCAGGATTCATGGTGATAAATATGGTACAGCTGGGGTTGAGCAACAGGTCAACCCCCTCAAAGATGAAACGCTGTGCTCGGCGTGCCACCGCTGCCTGAATGGTTTGTATCTGCTGGCCCACAACAGAGAGCACAGACAACTGGATGCGGTTGAACTCATCAAAGCAAGCCCACGCACCACTTTGTGCTAATCCCTGAAACGTACAAGAAGCAAATCAGCTGACCTATAAGTATAATATCTATCCATTATCTAAATATCTGTCTGTCTATAGATCTGACATGCTATCTCAGTTAACTCCTCTATGGAGGGTGCAAACAGCATATTTGTTTCCATTTTTCAGTTTTGATGCACCTCCTTCTTGCAACATTCACCACCTCCATGCTATACCCCTTTTGCTCTTCTATCCACATCACATTTCTTGTTATTTGTAAAGCCCAAACAGCCTTGCTCCTCGTCTACACCTCTCTGCACCTAAGTTCTCTCTTGCTCTTCCACTTATACATCTCATTCACTCTTTAATGCCTACATCACACCCCTTCCAATTATTGCCATAAAATGCTCATCCCCACCATTACACTTATATAACCCAATCAAATGACAGTAGAAATAATATACTGAATATATATTTAAAATAATTAAAGCCAGATAATCATATACAAGAGAGTAATAACTTGTATATCTAAACCTGATTGGCACTTCAGTCCACTTAAATGGCATTAACATCAACATCTTCTCATCATAAATCTTCCTAAGCAGGTTGGAAAACAAAGTAGGTAGACTTTAGCTGAAAAATCCCAACAATGAAAGTTTGAATATCTGGCAAATTTACACAGCAGAATTAGATACATTAAATTTTGCTTTAATCATGGCTGCAAAATTACTATAAGAAAAGTAAGAGTAATATCAATATAGTCTGTCCTACCTTGAAAAACTTGGCCATAGCTTTGTAGTCCAGGCCATCAGAACAATTAAATATAATGCATTGTTTTGCCACTGCCTTGGCAAGATCTTTGCAGGACTCTGTCTTCCCAGTACCAGCTGGACCTTCAAGAGCTCCTCCTAAGTGTAGCTTCAGGGCTCCCATGAGAGTTCTGTTGAGATATTTTATAAATTTATAGATTTTTAATTTGGGTATTTAAGGAGTATTAATTTGTAACAAATCAATAGTAGTGAAATCCCTTTGGTGGATGAGCAGCTGCATATATTATGTTCACACTTTTTGCTGCCATTAGATTTTCTGTTTTTGTAAAGTTCATAGTTATAGTGGATGGTGTTAGCCATGAGCATGCCACTGCAATTATCCCTCAGAATATTTTATCAGTGTATCATGGAGCCCTTGTTTCTTTGTGCACATGATCATGGCTTACAGGTATTGAAAAAAGTCAATGTAATACATTTTGTATAGACATACCTGAAACAGCGGTCAGTGAGAGGAGTGATGACCAGCCTGGATGTGTTGCCTAGATACTCATAGCCGTACTGGAGCTGCATGAAGATCATGTTCACCACAACTAGTTCATTGATCCAATAGTATCTCATCTGTGCCTCCCAGGTAAAATCTGAGGTAGATGAAACCCCTTTTTTGAGAAGTTCTTGCACCACATCTCGTCCTGAGAAAACCAGAACACTAAATCAGTGTTGTGAAATTAACTTGTTTATTATAAAATCAACAGGTGGACAGAACTAAGGGAAGAAGTCAGAGGGAATAAATGTATGCAAAGTTACACTAACAGAGTAAAAGTATGACTGAATATGCAAAGTAACATTCCAGAAAACAAGTATGGCTGTGAAATCCTATAAAGGTTAACACAGCCTTCACAGGAAAGCTACTCACCATGAACATATATGACTATTAGGGCTCCCAGGGTTAGGCGAAGTCCGTATTCTATGCGTCCTCGCACCAGCTGCACCACCTCCTGGATCTTGGCCTCACACTTCTCCAAGTACTGCTGCTGGGCCAAATCAATGTTGATGGTTATCGTCTTTGACAAAATGATTAAGTGAGCTAACATGGCCCCTTCCAACACTAATTGAGCCTATCCCACAGTTTTCCAGCAAAAAGGATGAAAGAAGGAAGATGCTGGTTAACTCTTGCATAAGGGATTTGGACAGGATATGGATGAGCTGGAGTAGAAAGTCATGTGCAGTGGAGCTGCAGGAGTGGTGGAAGTATGCAGTAAAAAAGTTCAGAAGAACAGTTGGCATGAAAATATCAATAAAAGATAGAAGGGGAGACAAAACTGCAATGACCTTAAAGATGTAGAAGACTGTCAATAAGAGGAGCTGAGATGATGAGGCAAAATGCCTCAGTCGGAGTGGAGGTTGCTGCTGATCACTTCTGCTTCTAAACAATTAATACAATTTGTTCCTTTTACCTCCCTGATCCATGTGAAAACTCAAGCAGTAGTCAACTTCAAAACAAGCAAGTCCTATAATCAAGGTGTAGTCATTATAAGAATCATGGATTATAACCCATTAGTTTTCAGATAGCTTTCATCAGGTACCTTACATAGAATCAAATACTGCTAACTGAAATAGCACACCTTGAGACCATCCTCAGGGATAGCAGCCATAACTTGACTGGTCCAAATGATTTGTGATACTGTCAGCACCACCTGTGAGGGCCACTGGCCAATCCACTGTGAATGTGGAGTCAAGGGGTGGTTTTCCACAGCTCGAACTGCCACATCTTGTACACTCTGCACCATCATTTCTTCCACCTCCACTAACCATCGCTCCACTAGACCCTGTAAAGCAATATTCATTAAACTAATAGCCTATACTTTAGAAATATACATCTTCAAGTAATTCAAGCTGACCAACAGACACCATCAAGAAAGACCACTGGTGCTATGGGGTGAATGAAAGAAAAATGCACACAAAGCTCTGTGGGGCAGTGATTATCATGGTTGTGTCACAGCGGAGATGTCCTGGGTTTGATTCCTAGGCAGACTGTGAAAAGAGGGGCAGTCTCCATATCTGTACCCCCCGTCCCCTCAGCAAAGAATGAGTACTGGATTGTATCCCACCAACCAGGTGTGTGTAGTTATAAGGTTCAAGCCACGTGCAAAAAAGACATCACCTGAGCTCTAAGCTCATTAGGAGAGAGTACTTGCTGGATAACAAGTTCAGACTGTTAGCACATCATGATGACTTACACAAAGATCCTAGCACAACTTATTGCTTCCTAAACTACCTTACTACATAGTCTATTGCTCTCTGTACCTTTATCTCCAGTGTCCTTTCAGGATGATCTAGTATCTTTGCTGTGCTAGACAGTCACTGTTTTACTCCTAAATCTATACACAGTGGATCGAGCGGCCCCAGGAGTTGACGTCATAGGGTGGGTGAGGCAATGCATCCCCACAATGTAGTACCTTATTGGCTAATTGAAGAGAGAGAGAGTACTGAAACACCTCTAGCCCTAAATCAGACTTTTCATCCGTTAGCTTCAGTACTAATCATTGTATGACCCACATGTTTTTATTTTTCTATTTCAGAAGCTGTTGGTGAATCTCTTTGCACCAGAAGAAGTTACAGCATGTTCTGTAATTCATCATACAAATCAAAAGGAGGAAATTATAAGAACAAAAATGGCTTCCTAAATCTATTTGCAAAATTTGAATTTAAAATGCTACCCATTAAGTGACACAAAAGCATCCCCATAATATATTGAACATTGCCATAAAACAACAGTATGGTAGATTCACCCTGGCTTTTGCAGGAATAACCCTGTTGCTGAACTGCACCAACTCTCCTTCACTCGAGATCATGCCTTCAATCTCCTGCTGAGGTGAAAAATGAAGGCGATTGATGCCCTCAAAACACTTCTTCAGGTGTGGCTGTACTCGCTGAGGGTCTTTTGTTTCTGAGAGAATTTCTAGAAGCTCATCATTTGAGAGAAAGAAAAACCTGGAGATGGATGGAAGGGTGCCTATTAATATTAGTATATATTTGTGTATCATCATAAATAAAACTAAGGAGGAACAGAAAAAATTCTTTCATAAAATGGGAATGATATAAACATTGATCACACAGCAAAATTAATAAAACCACTAAAATACTTTAAAGATCTTAAAGGAACAGCCATCACTCCCTTACCTTGGGAAGAAGAGACGTTTTTTTTCTAGGTAGTCATTTAGACCCTTTTGTATCTCTTCTAACAAACGGTTGGACTCATGAAGCCTTCGAAGATACAACAGGGATTGAGAAACATTCAACTTTTGTAGTTTTAATAATAAAATTCAAAGCTACATGTATGTTTCTGTAATTTCTGACCGCTACCTACATGTACTTTGACATATCTTGTGCATTAACTAAATATTATCACTGACATGTGAGTTGATTTAAGCATTTAGAACATTCTGATGCTCACCTGGGAAGCATATTAGGTTGTTGGGTGGCCACCAGGGCATGGGGATCTTTTACGGCTGTGGTCATTAAGTCCCTCCAAGTCTGATCCACACTAGTAAATTTGCGGCCTTCAACTGGCATCTGTTTCATGATGTCTTCCGATGAAAAGATCGGCTCCAGGTACAGCCACGTCACTTGGCACTGGTCAATTAATGAAACGATTTGGAAAAAAATTATATTCATACAGATTTTTGTTTCATTTTGGTCTCTGGCCTAATATATATATATATATATATATATATATATATATATATATATATATATATATATATATATATATATATATATATATATATATATATATATATATATATATGCATAAGGTAAGAGGTAAGTAACCTTAATCCAGGCATCAAGGATGTCTTGCATGGATAGCAGTTTGTCTTCCCAGCTGCGTATCTCAGTCTCGAAGGGCTTCACATAGGGTGAGCCCCTCATGGTCTGCACCTTCTGGGTGTGTTCATCCAGAAGCACCTGGATGTCATCTACTGCCGCCAATATACTGACTCCTGTCTCTCTGCAAAACATCAGATAAATGTGTATTAATATATACCATGTAATATCTACTCAATAAATGACTATGTGAAAATGCTGAAAATCTAAAATGTTATAATACACGCTTTTCCCTTGCCACTACAATGCTATCTGACTCCTCCCTCTTGATCCTCCCACATCCCCAGCCTCTCTCCCCTCCCATCTCCACTCATCTCCCCTCCCCCACCTCCACCTCCACCCCCATCCTACTCTAATAGTTTATTATTTTTTTATTTTACATTTTACATCTCAGTTGCTTCTTTCTGTAATAAAAAATTTCCTGTAACAGACTTTTCAAAGGAAACAAGATCAAATTTATATTTTATCCAATAAGACACGTGACAGTAAATTAATCACCAATATACATAACCACTTACCTCCATGGCTTAAATTCAAACATCACACTAGCCCATTCTGCTTTCATCTTCTCCAGGGCTTTCTCCAAATTGAATTCCTTTGAGGCAGCATGGCTGATCTCCTCCAGTTTCCTTTGCACTTTGGGCAAGCCAGCTTCTATCATGTCTGCTAAGGATGTTTCAGGCGTCAAATTGAGCTCAGTGCCCAAGTGCTCTCCAAGCTGCGGGACACAATTGTATGATTGTGATCAATTGGATGTTTTGTGAAAATATTGTATTTTAACAATCTAAATACAGATATGTAGGAATGAAAATGGCACTGCACAAAAATGATCCATCTGTTTTTTACCTGTGTCCAGTGTCTCTCCCGGAGGCCTGGGCTACAGATGCACTGCAGGACAGGCACATGAAGGCGGAATTTCTCTATCCTCTCTTTGACATATTCAGCAACACGTCTTGATCCAACCTGCAAAATGTAGCTTCTAGACCAGCTGATGGCAAACATAACCTATCATGTACCTGTGAGTTAAGGTATTCAGTGTTCATGAACTAAATTATAATGATTCTCTTGCTAAATCAGCTCCCTCGAGGTTAGGCGTTTTGTATTGTCTCAGCAATTCTTTTCAACCTCCCTGTTGCTAACCATATACGAGGACTTTGTCTGCCCTCGTATGGAGTATGCATCTCGTGTGGGGGAGCTCTACACACACAGCTCTTTTGGACGGAGTAGACTCAAAGGCTTTTTGCCTCATCAACTTCCCTCTTCTTACTGACTCTTTTCTACCTCTTGAACTCCACTTCAAACTTGCACCTATTTCTGTCTTTTACTACTATTTTCATGCTGACTGCTTTTCTGAATTTGTTAACTGAATGTCTCCCATCTAACTAATCCAACTAATATATTAGCTTCCTTATAGTCAATATAATACTCTACCTGATCCATGAATGTCTTGGTGAGCTTGGACATGGTTCTCCACATGTCTTCAACCTCTTCACTGATAGATTCTGCATCAAGTCCTACAAATGGACCTGGGGAGGAAAAAACAGTTTAAAGAAGTCTACCAGAATGCAGCCCAGTTACTTTAACAGAGAGAATAACATGCACCTAAATATTTGCCAACAGACACAAACAGGAGGATTAGTCAACAAGATGCCAGTTGGCCGACACAAAGAAGTTACTGAAGATCCATTGCTTCCCCTGCCATTCACATCCATAAATCCATCATATCTTCCTCTGATATTCTCAAGTGTACTTCCTCTTCACCTACATATTCACTTAAGTTTTCCATCATCACATCTGTGAGCTAGTTCTTGTCATTTTATTTCCTGAGCCTTGTCCTAACTTTGTGTTTAAATGTGCCTAATACCTTCTTTAATTACTTTTGGCCATTTACACATCTTTTAATCAATACAAATCATAGTGTGAGCAAACAACAGTGGTTGCAAAGAGCTTTTGACATACTGAGCAACACCTCCACCTCTACACTTGATGTGATCATTGTTAAAAGTCCAAGGCCCCCTAGATATTATTGTAAACATACTATAAAAAAAATATTTCAAATATTTTTGTATACATCCTTTTTGCATGGTTAATATAGTTAGGACATTATATCTATTAGAAATTAATTAGGAAAATGTTAAATAAAGTGCATGATGGCACTTACCATTGTACCACTGTTCATACTTCTGGTGAAAGTCATATGTGGTGTGCCAGAGTTGATCATATGGCTCCTTGAGGGAAATCATAGACTGCAGCAATGGAAATTTAGTCATCTCCCAACTAAGTAATGACTGTTCTTCATTGATTCCCTGCAATATTGTATTATATTAGTGGAAGAAAGGTGGATCTGGCACAAAAAAATCAAGTGATTCATTGTGAGCCAACAACCACTGTCAGGAACAAAAGACTAGTTTAAAACAAATATATACATACTTATCAGCATTTCAGCTTTATCAGTTTCATTAGTTTGATATTGCCAGTCACAGTAAGCACAAATTGGTATTTGTAATATGTGTTTCATTTCCATATAACATTAAGTAAAGTAAATAAAGTGCATTCTAACCTGCAATTCATTCATGGCCTCTTGCAACTGCACGGTAAGGCGGTCCAGAGTCTCCACATTTCTCTTCATTGTGTCCACCCGAATTTCTTTCATTATGAAGTTATCACGGCTCCGCATGTCCTCCAGCTCCCTATGATGAACCTGAAGCCTGATTCAGATAAAACATATACTTTGTAGGTGTTGCAAACATGAAGTCAAAATTAGGTAATATTTATATCTCATAAATGTTTTCAAAACATAGGCTATATCTATTATATATAAACTAGTTAATAATGATATATATTGCAATATTATTTAAATATGTACACTTACGTTTTTTCAAAATTGGCAACACGAGCCTTGAGAGCCGTCTCCTTTAAGTCACGCTTGTGAGAAAGTCGAGCTTCAGCCAGTCTGAAATCTTCTTGGATTTTGTGTGGCCAAGCATACATCCGATTGATGAGCTGCACTTGATCTTCTGGTACTTTACCAAACTAGAATAATTACATAAAATGTGTTATTTGATGATTTTATACTAAACATATAATATCAAATATTGTTGAGTAATATCAGCAAGACACCTGTCACAGTGAGTACAAGTAAACTCCTGTCATGTATTCATGGGGGATCAGGGCCTGCTGCTAACCAGCATTGTATAATTATGTGTGTAATTTGTTATCTCTGGGGTAACAAAAGATATCAACTGCATCCACACAAATGGGACGTAATGAAAATGTATGTCTTCCATAAAATAACAATTGGTAGAGACTACAGAATGATTAATGTGAAATCAAGATTAACCTGAGAAAAGAAATAACTGTAAGAAACCCACTTACAAACTTAATGAACTTGAGTAACACAAAACACGAAGTCACGGTCACTATCCAGAAGTAAAGAGACATGGTATTACCAACTGATGAGGCCACCCACTTAACAGAGGTTTCAGAACATTTTGAGTGTGTACAGAAATCTAAAAAAATTATCTTCCTTTGTATAAGTCATTAACGTGGTTATAAATCACAAATTTGTATGACACATAATTAAATTACATGTTTTTATCTGCCTTGCATGCTAATCTCTGATCTCTAGGACTAATATACCCATTCAGTACAGACACTGATGTGAAATTAGACTGCACTGTTTCCACACTCAGAAGCATTCCTCATACACATATTTCCTCAAAGAAACAAAATGAGCAACAAACCTGTAGGAGGAACAAAAGACGATCAGTAGCATTTTGGATCTCCTGAAGCAGCTGGGTCATGGTCTGAGATGAACAGATGTGAAGATAGTTACTCAGCTCCACAATCTCGGCCGTCACATCTGTCACTTGACTCAGCTTGGTAGACATATCATCGAAAGACCGACAAATACTAGAAGATTAAAATGATCATTACATGTTTCCATCAACAGACTGTAGAATTGCTAAGCCTTTAATGACTTAAGTTAAAACAACATGGATCTCACACACTGTTGTACATGAAATGGCCCCCACCTATCCATAAAAGTTATAATCATGCAAGAATTTAAAGAAAAAAATAATGTTCAATCACCCTTTAAATGGAACACAGACATCACTATAAACCAAACAGTATGGCTTGCTTGTTAAAATCTTCAGCACATTCTATCTACCTATCTATCTATCTGTCTATCTATATGTACGTACAAGCGACTGAGTGGTCAGTGCGTGCCTGTGGTCTGTGTAGATATTGGCTAGTAAACTTATTTTTTCGATATACATTTACACTTTTTTTTCTATATTATCTTAATTGACCTCTTATGAACCACCTTCTCTTAATTGTGTACCTTCTTTATTCACTGTACATAAATAACACCTTAAAATGCCTTTATAACTTACTCTTTATCGTGCTCCTTGTTGCGAGACACAAAGTAGTCCAGGATTGAGGTTGTCAACTCTTGTACCTGAAACAAAATACAAACAATATTAATAAGCAACAAAAATAATATGGAACAAGATAATAGCAGGAAAAAGTAATTGCATGTGGTTAAATATAAAGCTTTCTATGCTTTAAGGCCTTTCATTCAAACAGCCACCTACCGACCCTCTTGTGGTTTCTGAGCATCCTTCACTAGATAGAATGTTAATTGTGGCTCACCTGCTGCTGGAGTTGTTGATTGATTTGATGACAGTTCAGAAGGATGAGGCCGAGGGGCACCATGTCACAAAGCTGCACAGCCTCTCCACCTAATTTTTGCAAATTTGCTAACAGCTTCTTGCCCTCCTGCCAAACATTTATCAGGTAAGTGTTTGCACAACAATGGAGACAACAGAAACAATGGTAAAAAGCATCAAATTAAACCCAGCACTGCAGTATTTCAAGTAATAATTATAAATAAAATGTTTAGACTGATATTATATTAGTTATTATTTAAGAAAATTTTAATATTTATTGAATTACTGGTGTATATTTCATTTATTATCAATGATGTTATTATTTATACATATATATATATATATATATATATATATATATATATATATATATATATATATATATATATATATATATATATATATATATATATATATATATATATATATATATATATTGTTTATCTTTTTTACTTCCTCTTTTAAAGTTGTCTCTCATGACTGGCTCTTCATTGAAAATGACAATGTCAAGTACGTAACTGTTGAAACACTGAAAAATTAACTTTTGAGACACTCACTTTGGATAACTATTTCTGAGAGCTGCCACTGACTGCAAGTTCCAGCCCTTGTATTTACAAGTTTACTTTATCACGGGTACTGGAGAACTGATACAATCTGGCTGCCATGATTCATGATCAGGGAAATAAGCTGGCTCTCCCTCCAAGCCGTGAGTAATAGATTATTCACTTGTCCCACAGCCTGCTTCTTACACTTCCTTGGTCATTCTTTAGTAAGTGACTAAAAAGCCACCTCATCTCCATCTTAAGAGATTTGGGAGTAAAATATTGCTATATGATACTGATTTTTTAAGAGAAAGTTTTGAACAATTTACTTTCAAACTCCGATTAATAAATCATCAGACAAGAAGCACTTGTAATGGATAATAAGGCAGCTGTAAAACTAATTCAATTCAAACACATTCATCTGTTTCATTGTATAGAGCGAGTGTCAGGAATTCAGAGAGCATTATCTTCCATCAAATTAATGACATTCAAAATTGCCAATTTTGAGAGACAACTCTAAAGGGCTCATTATTAGTTCTTGAAGACAATGAAAGCTATAATTAAGTTCACAGCTTTGTATTTAAGAAACATTCAGCTTATTTATGTAAATCATATACTAAATTGTTCCATACAATTAGTTAATCCTGCTGTCATGGAAGCATTTGGTATCATGCAGATAAGGTGATAATAGCAAACAGTATTTATAGATAAGATTAATTAAGGTTTGTCTTATTAACCATGCTATGATAATTATATTTACATACACCATATTATTTTTTTATCAAGATGCTTTTGCTGGAGTTTTATGTTGGTAATAGCCTGCACAGTTTTACACACCCTGCATTAATTTTCATAAGTTGGAGTGTCTAATGGCAAGCCATATATCTGATCAAGCTCAAAGGTGCAAAGGTTTATTTTCAATATCCTTGCATGACCAGTGAAATGAACAGCTTTCTGGAATTCTTACTTGCTAATAAAAGTATTATCATCATATAACAGTGCAATCACTCCCTCCCATTGTCTGTTAGTAAGAAAAGGCTACAACTTATGCAATTGATACAAAATGAAAGCTTGGCTGATAATTTAACAATTTTTAGTATCTAGGAGGGTGTCTTGCAATATTAAATGAATCAATTAAAAACAATATGGTGTATTAAAAAGCATAATATTGCAAAAATTATAAATGTACAATTTGGCATAACCCCAAAACTAATGTTTGTAAGATAGATAAGCTCTGCAACTGGTCCCAGCAAGAACCAGCTGTTCATGTACATAAGTCTTCAATATGTATCACTCTAAGAATTACGCTATGTATGTTTGATACACACACACACACACACACACACACACACACACACACACACACACACCTTTATGCATACACACTCTCACACACACAAACACACAACAGCAAACAAAACAAACACACATACTTACACAATTGTATGCTTAACTTTATTCTTTTTTTCTTTTTTTCTTTTCGTTCCCTATTTTATTTTCATTGGAGCTTGTAAAATGTTTAACTAACTCCATCTTTGTACAATAACATTGCCAGGCCAAGCATCCAGCCTGGGTCTTCTAAGGAAAATCCATGCCACACTAGGGTGAAGTCCCGAACACTTGGGGAAGGGGTTAGTGAATGGAGTGGCTCCCCCACACTCCTCAAATATCACAAGAGCCAGCCTTCCCAGCCACCCAGAAAACCCAACAGAATCACTGCCAGAACAAACCATGCACAACACCATTTTGGAAACATTGCAAGGACACTAGAGTAACTGCAGGTGAATTACCCTGTTCCACATAAGTGGGGTGGGAGAGTGTCACTCCTTAGAGTCAAATAAAATAAAGGTCATTGTGGGGAAAACCACATGTTTCTTGCAAGCACTTTTACCCTTAGCTCCTTGCCTGGTATACACAGCATATTTAAAGTACCCAAGAATAATATCCAGTGGAGTATGATAATGGACACCTAACAGAAATGAGAAATCAGTGAACACCTGACTTTGAAAATGAATTGTCTAATCCTATGATGTCTCAGAATGAATAAGATGAAAATTTTACTATTGATGAATAAATAAAATTGAATCAACAAAATTTCCAAATAATTTGCCAACACAGAATGAAACCTTTGGTTCAAGAAAACCTAATTTATTCTATGAGGAGATGCAATAAACTATATCATAGCAGAATGAAATTATTCAGATAGTATGATGTATCTTAACCGATTTTGGGGCATTTTTTTTCTTTTTTTCTTTTAGGCAACTACAGAATATGGTTTTGTACATATTCTCTTTATGTCAACAGCTCAAAAGAAATCTGTAAATTATTATACTATATTTAACCTATATCTTACTTTAACTATTTCACTGTATATAGCATATAAAATGATCATCTCTTTCTCAAACTACAATTATCTAGGTTCGTATATCTACCCTTCACTTGCAATACAAACATATAAACATGCATAATAATGAGTCATCTGTTCCAAAAAATACAGAAGCAAGAAAACTGCACAACCTTGGCACGTCACATAGGCCACAGTACAGTGTGAAGCCCATTGTACACAATGTCAAATGGTGTGTTTGTAAAAAGGGGGTTACGATATCACCTCCAACATGGCTGTTCTGTGAGCATTGACTTCCTTCCTCACGTCAGAGTCCAGATTAACCTGAGGAGAACATCTGTTGACTTTCCTAACCTCTGGCCTCTGCTTAGCCATATGAGGGTCACATCAGAAGCAATTGGCTGAATTCTTGATAGCAACTTACCAACATACTTTTTGGTGCAAAGCAAACTTTGAAGGATGTTGCATTATCAATTCCAATTGCAAAAGATAGGGAGATAGGAGATAGGGAGAAAACTTTATAGTTCACCATTATTATTTTTGGGAAACAATGATATAATGATAAAGAAACTTGTATTAGTTAGTTTTACTGCTACTCCTGTTGTTGTTGTTGTTGTTGTTTTTGCTGCTACTACTGTATGGCAATTATGAGATAGTGGTTGGGCTACTACTGCTGCTGCTGCAAGTACTGCTGCTGCTGCCTTTGTTAATTTTGGTTGTACTGCTGATGTTGGTAACTAATAAAAAAAATGAAAAAAATGCACGATTTTATGAGTTAATTCTAAATTGAACTAGTAAAATAAGGAGCCAATAAAAAATAAATTATAAATACTGTCAGTGCATGTTACAGAACTTGCTAGTTCATATTAAATATTTGCATGTAGGTGTTTGGAATCAACTAACAAGTATGGGATATTCTTTTTTCATCATGAGTTCATAAAACTGAAGCAAATAATATACTGTCTGCAGGTCATTTCTCTTTACCTTGAGTGAACCATGGCAGTACATAGTTAGAGTTTGCCACCACCAGCCCCAAGCTTTGTGGGCACTCATTTTCTGGTGCACTGTACATAAAACTCAGCTGATGTAATATCTTTTCCATCACTTTCATGACAGCTGAGAAGCTTTCCATAAATGATATCAAACCAGAGAAAATGTTAATTTCCTATATCATTTGAAGTACAAAATATTTTATCAAATTGATACTCACTAGTAAAAGTATATATAATTCTACTCACCGTAATTACTTTACCTTTTTTTTTATCCAATCGAGTTTAGAAAATTGTGTTATAGATGTGCAATTACTACTTAATCCAGTGATATCAGCTGAATTATACATCTTGTCAAACGGATGAGCTAAGTTAAGAAATATGAATATTTTCTGAACCTATGTGATTGTGTTGGGTGACGAAGACATCAGACACCCATCAACCGAAGGAATAAAAAGTTATTAAGTTATAGAATAAGGTTTTAGCATTTTAATATTGATGTTGTGATTAATCCATTTATTTTTGTGCATTGTGAGTCATTTCTAACATCATATTCCAGTTGGTCTTGAAACCATTGGTAAACTCGTATTAAACTTTGCTGAAATTCAATATTGCTGCATTAGACATCCAACATGATGAATCACTAAACTAGTTATTGCCAAAAACAAGAGTCTACTCCCCCAAAATTAGTAACATGCGTATAACAAGAACCAGGTGTACATACAGAACTTACTACTTATGACATTTGTGGCATAATGATATTGCAATAGAATTTCAGCTATGAGTATATATTATTCAAACAGTCTCTCTCTCTCTCTCTCTCTCTCTCTCTCTCTCTCTCTCTCTCTCTCTCTCTCTCTCTCTCTCTCTCTCTCTCTCTCTCTCTCTCGTCTGGACCATGGGGTCTATGTGGTCTGATTTTCAATGTTCTCTCTCTCTCTCTCTCTCTCTCTCTCTCTCTCTCTCTCTCTCTCTCTCTCTCTCTCTCTCTCTCTCTCTCTCTCTCTCTCTCTCTTATCCTCCTACCTTGAGAACGCCACAGTCGGCAATAAAGTCATGGACAGCAGTACATGTGGATCCATCAAGGAGGTGGGTATACTGGTCGTAGAGGCTGATATAGGTAGAAGGCCCTGATGAATTAGCAGCAAACACTCGTGACACATCAGACCACACCTCCTGTACTGCTTCCTCTCCTTGACTTACTGCTTGCAGATACAACTTTCGTCGTGACATATCTGTGGCATGACGGGGGTGAAGCTGCTTGTGTTTATCTTTGCTTTACTGATATTAACTGTTACAAAATTTCAACTTCTACAGTATAAATTTATGGTAGGTCATTCAGGATATGGAAAAAAAAAGTTGTTTCACATCAAAACTTATGTTTAAGTCATCATTATCAGGTTCAATAATCAATTACATTTAGGAAGGAATAATAACAACTAGACAGACTGCAGGGAAGGTATAAGCATGGTACTTAAACCAAAAGGAATCAAAAGAAATTATAATTAGTTCAATTGTCAAAAAGGTCATCAGTAATATAAGTATCCCAAAATTTCTTGGAATGATTATTTGAAAAAAAGATGAAACATTATCAAGTACTTTTAAATGGCTTGCAAATGATAAAAATGTGACTTACCAGGAAACAGGAGCCTTTCAATCCTTGGGATGCACTGGTTGTGTTCTATGATGGATGCCACACAGCCCAACAGGCATTCATGAGTCTTTTGGAGTGGTGGTTGAAAACTGACGCGATGATGTTCAACTGCTACTGATACTTCCACCACGGCCTTTTCTATGTATTTTTCCTCAACATACTCTCCACTATAGCTGTTACCTGCCTGAAAATGCAAAGTTGTGTATTTTGATGGAGTTCTACCATTCATCACATCATCACCATTTTCTGAAGGATGAAAGCCTTTCCTAATATATTCTAAATCACTGTCTGATGTTAGTGGACTTAATCTTTCTCCTGGAAATGCCTTAATTTTATCTTTCAACCTGGTCCTCTCTCCACCTTGACTTCTACAGCTTCTGGCTCTCCATTTTGCTACTATGGTTGTCCATTTATTGTGTGTGTGTTTGCGTTTGTTATTAACCCATGGTCTGATCACTTGTTGGACTCAATCGTCAGCCAGCACCCTCTTGATATAGCGCATGCTGCCAACTTTACCTTTAATAAGGCATGTGTTCCATCATGTCTTCTTTCTGATGTGTCTCCTTTCCAGTCAAATGGTATTCTATGATCCTATATGAAGAAAAGTGTGTAGTATGATGATGTTTTGAATATGATGGAGTTGTTGTGCAAGCCAGAAGGTATCTTTTGGAGACCCCTTAGCTTCCGAGGCAGCATAGTTTAATGGTTCAAACTACTGTTATGCTTCAAATTACTAAAATATCTTCCCATCAAGGATTTTAGTCAATGAGTGTCAGAATTTTATGTTTTGAGGAGCCTCTATTATTCATATCTTCTATGATATATTCATTTCAGTCATTCCAATGTTGTGTGTTTACATTATATACCTTGTGCTGTAATAAACAGTTCCGAAAATCATTAATGGAGGCAAGGACGAGGCTGCGTAGTTGGAGGGACATCCTGGACCTTACAGCACTGAAAAACCGCCTCACTTGTCGCAAACTGTCCCCTGCCTCAGTGGGCACTAACTCACGCCAGGCGCCTATGAGTTCTTCAAAGATACGTGCAACCCCAGGCAACCACCTGGAAGGAAAATATCATAATAAAACAGATTTCCTTATGAGGGTAATAGCAAGAAAAATATAAGAAGTAAACAATAAAATATGCAGGATAAATCTGAGGAAAAAATGCTGGTACACAAAATAAATGCCTGAAAGGATAATGACATGAGGAAGCAATACAAACTCTGCCACAACTGAGGGAGGGTCAAAACTATAAAATACATGGGCAAGTAAGTGCCACCCTTATGCTGTACCACCATTATATTTGGTTATAACCCCAGTTTTGCAAAAAATAAATAAATAAAGGAAAATTTAGCCAACACAAGTGGAGGGACAAACCACTACTTTTTGATTATGCTGCACATATGATAAAGAACTGCCAGAATTTCAATACATGCTGCCTTACTTTTGCAAGAGCAGAGTCCGTGTCTGTAAACACTGGGCACGGACGGCTGCCTCCAGAGCCAGGGGAGTCAAAACAGGCTGGTCCCGCTCTCCTACAAGAACCCGCATGTCCACAAACCGTAGACTAGAGAATCTGGAGTTCGAAAAATTATGAGTTAGCATTATAGTCCAGCAAATCTTAAGTGGCGGCTCTGACGTAGACAGCCCGCTAGACTCTGTTGCCACGTCTCCAACTGACCTCGCACACCATGCCTCTCTCTCTCTCTCTCTCTCTCTCTCTCTCTCTCTCTCTCTCTCTCTCTCTGTGTGTGTGTGTGTGTGTGTGTGTGTGTCTCTCTCTCTCTCTCTCTCTCTGTGTGTGTGTGTGTGTGTGTGTGTGTGTGTGTGTGTCTCTCTCTCTCTCTCTCTCTCTCTCTCTCTCTCTCTCTCTCTCTCTCTGTATGTGTGTGTGTGTGTGTGTGCGAGAAAAGTGGGGGTGTACTCTCATTCGGGGAGTATGGTGCACGACAATGGATAATAATAATAATAATAATAATAATAATAATAATAATAATAATAATAATAATAATAATAATAAACCTCTTTTAAAAAATGCACCAAGACTCTTTACCCCTTGGGTGGTATGGAAATAGGGTCAAAGTGTAATATTTTAATGTTCTTAGCGACCACTCCTTCCCCACTCCCTGGCCATCCCCAGCGGAACCTCACCATTCACCTGGATGACTCGCATCAAAATTTGCTTAACGGTCCTGGCATTCCATGTACAGGTACAGTCTCAATATTTTGTCATAATTATGCCATATGGCTGATATTGTATGGCAGATGGCAGACACACACCAAAAAATGGCAGAAATGCGATAATTAAAGCAGGCAGAGCAACTGGCAACTGCGGTGTGTTGGGTTGACTTGAGCTGACAACGCCGCGGTGGCAACGCTGCCAAGTGTTGTACAAATTTCTTTGTATTCACTCACAGGTAGAGAATCAATCATAAAAAACATATTTGTTTTTATACTAGAGTGAGAGAGAAAGAGAGAGACACGGGGAGAGAGAGAGAGAAGGGTGTGAGAGGCACGGTACGCAAGGTCAGTTGGAGACATAGCATCAGTGTCTAGCGGGCTGTCTACGTCAGAGCCGCCACTTAAGATTTGCCGGACTATAGCAATACTATGCTTTCACAAAGTAAATCAGGCTTTTGCTTAATAATGAAGAATAAAAATTGTTAGTTTCAAAGTATACCACATATGTATAGATCAGGGGTCACCAAACTACGGCCCGCGGGCCGGATCCGGCCCGCGACGTCAGATCATCAGGCCCGCCGACGGTACTTAAATTTGCTTGATAAAACGTATGGAACACGAGATGTTGTGATATAATTTAAATTTAAATATTAAGTTTAGAATACTAGGAGATCTTTGTATTTGTATTGAATCTCAAAATAAAAATAGAGTTTTTTTTACTGAATTCGGTACAATGTCGGCATTTCTAGTATCCCGAGTCCCAGTCCCCGGCAGTGGTCCGCGTGTGTTTACAGTGGTGTCGTGGACAGTGGCAGCAGCTCCGCGCCGTCAAAGAATCGCCATCAAATGACTAAAATCAGCGAAGGTAAGAGTAACGAGTGACTGTTGGCAGCACCATTACACTGCCCTTGGATGGTGCTGCACTCAGGAGAGGAATAAATGTGCTGTGTTGTCGGCCATCACGCGGTGAAAGCCCGATGTAAAGAAGAAAAGTCCAGTAAAAAAAGTCACAACGTATGTCTTCCCTGCGGAGAACAGCCCTGCGTTCGGGTTATCTGTAGCCCTGCGCCCTGTACTATTATTTTTGCTCATTAGCGTAGAACTCAAATAATATAATATGTCGAAGTTATAAATCACAATAAATCGTACCAATAACAGCAGTAAAAACTGTAGGAATTTGTCAGGTCTCGGCAAGCAGCGGCGGCGCCGCGGCGACCCCGAAAGACTGTTGCCATCCTACGATTATTGTTATAAATATCATTATTATTATAATAATAAAAATTATTATTATTTTGTAGCTAAAACACCTTCATAAGTTTATTTCCACCTTTTCATTGTGTTGGTTGTACTGTGGACACGTAAATCAGGTGAATAGGCTATGTTTACGTCGGCAACGATTCTCTAGCTGCGCGCTCATTGGTTGCGGCTGCGGTATCTTGAACTGTGATTGGTCCCTGTGAAAAAAAACACAGATGGAGGAGCTTTGAATACACGAAATGCAAATATAAAGCTGAAATTCTTTACATATGTGATCGATAAGTGTTCAGAGTAGCGTAATATGACTAATCTTGGTGTGCAGTTAACAAACTGAGTGCAAGGGAGTGTGTTCTAATATTTAGGAATTTAATTATGTTTCTAATTCAATGTATCTTTCATTTTCAGATCCTGTTCTTTTCACCCTTCGTTATGGCTACTAAGAAAAGAAAAGTGGACGCCGAGTGTCGTGCTTTCAATGAAGAATGGGGAGTAAAGTACTTCTTTGTGGAAAGTTCGAAGGACCAGAAAGCTACTTATGGTATGCATCGAAAGTATTGCCGTTCTGAAAGAGTACAATCTTCGGCGTCACTATGAAACAAAACATCTATCAACATATTCAAAGTTTTCTGGAAAGTTACGCTCTGAGAAATATGAGTCCATGAAACGTGGTTTAGAAACTCAAAGAAATCTCTTCAAGAGAAAGTTTACTGAAAATGAATCTGTCACTCATACAAGTTACAAAATAGTGCATAAGATGGCAGAGCGAGGAAAACCGTTTACTGATGGCAACTTAATCAATGAGTGCATGATGGAAGCAGCAAATGACTTGTGTCCTGAGAAAGCCAATTTGTTTGAGGTATCAGCCTTTCGGCAAGTACAGTTGTGCGGAGAACAGAAGAACTTGGAGAGAACATAGTGCTACAGATACGCGAGAAAGCTAGGAACTTCTTGTGGTATTCTCTTGCGCTGGATGAGTCTACTGATCTCTCGAGTACGTCACAACTTCTCGTGTTCATTCGTGGTGTCAATTTAGACTTTCAGATAACGGAAGAGTTGGCATCCGTTTGTAGCATGCATGGAACAACAACTGGAAAAGACATTTTCACGGAAGTGCAGAAAACTTTGCAAGACTATAACCTTCAGTGGAATCAGCTTCGAGGTGTTACAGTTGATGGAGGAAAAAACATGGCTGGAGTGAGGAAGGGTCTGGTGGGGCAGATCAGGACTCATTTGGAAGATTTGCAAATTCCGGGCGCTCTGTTCATACACTGCATCATACATCAGCAAGCACTCTGTGGGAAAGCCTTAGATATTTCTTGTGTACTGAAACCAGTCGTTTCTGCTGTGAACTTCATTCGGGGACATGCACTCAATCACCGTCAGTTCCAGGCTTTTCTTGAAGAAATTGATTCTGATTTCTGTGACTTGCCTTATCACACAGCAGTGAGGTGGCTCAGCTGCGGTAAAGTCTTGTTTCGTTTTTTTAAGCTCCGAAACGAAATAGATGTTTTTCTCACTGAAAAAGATAGAGCTGATCCACAGCTGTCAGATCCTACCTGGCTGTCAAAGTTGTCATTTTTGGTCGACATCACATCCCATATGAATGAACTGAACCTGAAACTTCAGGGAAAAGATAACCTTGTCTGTGATCTCTACAGAATCATCAAAGGATTTCGGAGAAAGCTGTCATTGTTTGAAGCACAACTGGAAGGAGAAAACTTCTCTCATTTTCACTGTTTCAAAGAGTTTTGTGCTACAGTCGCTGAAGATGTCAACCTCGATTTTCCGAAAAAGATTATTCGTGACTTGAAGAAGCATTTTTTGGAGAGATTCTCAGATCTTGACAGAATTGAGAGTGATATTCTTCTGTTCCAGAATCCGTTTGGTTGTAACCTTGACGATGTGTCAGTTGAACTACAGTTGGAGCTCATTGATTTGCATGCAAATGACTTGTTGAAAGAGAAGCACAGAGAAGGAAAACTTGTTGAATTTTACCGCTGCTTACCTGATGCTGAGTTTCCAAAATTGAAGAAATTTGCCGCTGGTATGGCATCAGTGTTTGGAACAACTTATGTCTGTGAGCAAACATTTTCAAAAATGAAGTATGTGAAGTCAACACATCGAACGAGATTGACTGATGAACATTTGAAAGCAATTCTCTTGATTGGATGCAGCAATTCCAAACCAAACATTGTTGATATCTTGAAAGTTTGAATATTTATGTAAGTTTTTATCTATACTATAGATAAAAACTTACATAAATATTCAAACTTTTACAATACTATCACCCTACCTCTCATCCCACAGTGCATCTAGGGCAGCAAGAACATGATTGAGAGCAAAGAGGTTGTGGTAACAGTGGTGCGCCCCGGTGATGAAGTTTTGGTGCCAGGGAACGGGTGCTCTCACCACAAAGGGTTCGTGTTCGTCGGGTGCCACAGTGATCTTCAGTCTGTGGGGGACATCCATAAAGGTCTACCAAGATGTGAAGAGTCTGTAAAGGTCAGGTCCTGAAAACCTGTTACATAAATACTATCTGGCCATACACCTATCTTCTCTCCCTATGAAACTTTTATTCATATTTGGTTTCCACATGCTACTTTGTTGCTCTCATTCACCACCCAATTTGTAGTTGTCTTCTTATTATATTATGTTTAGCTAACTTGTAATCAATTCTACAAGTCATAATTTTCTTTTCACTAAAGGTAAACTCCATATCTACCAGATGTAGCAATATTAATCCATTTAAAATCAGTTCACAAGAAAATCAATGTCTTTCCAAAGAAAGCAAATGTTAGGCATTTCTAAGAATTGCATGTTATCTAGTCTTTGAATATGGTTTATGAATTTTCTCTCTGCTGACTGTAAAAGCTATACATAAACAATTTATTATTGTAGTAAGAACAACATGTCATATTCCATTTGTGACTACACCAATGGCAAATATAGTTTACAGGCATTAACAGTGCTTCTTTTATCTATGCTTCCGAAAATAAAACATATTTGGTAAAAGATTACTCATGAATCCAAAGGTGAAATGTACATTTTTTTTTCTATGTGATCTATTTGTTGTAGCTGCAGGCTATCTCCTAAACACTACTGGTGGGCCCCAGCCTATTTGTACTCAGGAAGATGCTTTTTACACTCACACTAATATTCACATAAAAATCCTTACTTTGCCCTCACTGCTGGGCTGAGAAGAGCATATCTGAGAACAGCATGCCTCACCCCCTTCAGATAGCAGTCACTCAGCTCTTCAACAAGTTCACTAACCACTAAGCGAAATCTGAAACAAACAAACAAAAACATTAAACACAACTAAGTTTAACTGTCACAAAATCTCAGTATAAAACTACTGCCAACCAGGCAAACTTTACTCTTCTTTTACGTACATGCATATGCATCATAAACTCATTGATACCTAAAACTGGAATAGAAATAGTAAATTCCTATATTTACACTACAAAGCCTGAAAATAGCTAATAGGCTGAAAATAGCTGAAAGGAATTAAGATAAATAAAGATAAGTGACTGATGAATACTTCACCCGACCCCTTGCCCAATGTGAAACAAGTAAGAAGAGGAAATAAGGTAATAGTAAAGTCTTAAAATGCACACCATCGTTCTAACAAGAATCCAACTGAATGTTGGTGAATTTGCTGAAAGATAAAAGAAACATTCAAAGAGTTACCTTATATTCCTCAATACCATTTTGTCAACATCAAGAGTGACCACTTTCAGCAGATTACTAGGTGGAGTGGTGACCTGGTGGTCTTGGATCCTCTGTAGATACTCTTCATATCTGTGTAAGAGTATAAAATTACAGTTAATGTTTGAGCCAATGCAGCAGATCTTAAATTATACTCTTGTGCCCGTTAATTAAACCAAAGTACATATTTGCTTGTCTTTTAATACAACTTATCAATTTTTACTGATTTTACATACAATGCATATTATATTCTATCTCTCTTGTGTATAGTACAGTATAGATTTTATTTAGGGCAAAGCAACTAATACTTTATGATCTGACCTGCCTAGATCCTGTTCTGATGGAAGAGGTTGATGTGCTCGGGCTTCCTTCTGGCGTTGTAGCTGTTCCTCCAGCCCACACAACTGCGTGGCCTCTTTATATCTTACTGCCCCTTTTACTTTTTTATTTAGCTATATAACAAAGAAATTAGTATATAGTAAAATGCCAAAAGGGTGGGCACTACATAATAATCATCACATGGTCAAACAAGCCTTGGAATCTTTCTAAATCAATAACACCTCTGCCAAAACTATTGTCACTTTACTAACTTAAATGTTTACCACTTTTGGAATTGCCCAGAAAATTCAAAGTAACAGTGTCAGAAACTTCACTAGCAATCTTTTTGTTCAAGTACTCAAACACTTGGCCATCCAACATTCTTTATCCACAGCTTATCATCCTCAATCATAGGGAGCTCATAGCTAGACATAGTATAGTATGGTAAATACCTTCACAACCTTACAAAGTGATTCTGATGAAAACACACAGAATGATTGAAGAACCCAGAAGGATGAAATTAGGTCTGATGACTGTTATGAAGCAAAGGTATATTGTTTAAATGTCTGTGGGTAATACAACAAATCAGGATCAGGAACAAAACACTTGAGAGGAGTAATTTACACATCTACAACATACAGTTAAATGCTGACCCCCCCCGCCCCCCCCCAAAAAAAAAAAAATGAATGGAATGACGATGATGGCAAGAATTTATATTAATTGACATAATTATGTATACATGTTTTCTGCCAAACATATGCTTACCTTCCTGAGATGTTGCTTCTGAATCTTGTAACGGCCCCCTTTAGTCTTAACCCGCTCCTCTTGCTTTCTTAAGACATCATGTAAACGAAATTCCTGAATAACTTTCATCCCAGCAGGAGATATTCTAGGGCATCCCAAGTCTTGGTTTGTGGAGAGCTGAGAGTGGTGAGTGAGGCGTGCAGTCTTAACAGAGCTGGATGCAAATTGAGACATTGCCCATAACGGATGCTTATGCAGGAGAAGCTTACTGATTACCACTACACGGCTTTCATTGCTCCCTGGTGACTGAAGAAAAAAAGCGTAAAAGAGATGGGTTCATGATGAGGAAACTATCTTAAAGCATGATTTTAGTTCTAGTCCCACTGTACCTGTGACATTTGCCACTAAAGCCACCCTGTTGGTAATCCTCAGGATAATGACATGCCTCAACTCCTCCACAGCAAAAAATATTCAACTGATGTTCACCATTATTGTCTAACCTATAAATGCCAGAGTTAACAAGTATGTATACTCTATCATCCCATTCACTGTTAAGTTCTAAAACAGCCTTCAATCTACTGTATTTTCTCCTTTTTATGACAAACATTTTTAGGAAGTATCAAGAAAACTCTCCTCCTAAATCTTACATTACTTTTAGGCCTTTTATTTTTCGTAGAAACATTATATTGCAACATTGTTTTCATTTTGCTTGGCCATTAGTCTGTCTTCTGTAACAAAAAAAATCCACAATGAAAATTTCCATACCCATATTTATTCTTCTTTTGGAACAGAGGTGTCACTAACCTTAGAGTTGCCATAACGGATGTAGGGCAGCACTGAGTAACTGTGTCGGCCATGAGGAAACCTAGGTGGAATGCGGACTAGGTAGGAGTATGGAGTAAGGTTGCTGCCAATTCTTTCACTTGGGGTCAGAACTTGGCTCACTTGCTGAACCAAATAAATACACAGGGTATATAAGTACTATCAGTAATATCTCTCTCTCTCTCTCTCTCTCTCTCTCTCTGATGAGAAGATATCAATTATCTAAATAACAATTCCTATGTAAAGAGATAGAATTTTAAGTATTCGTAATTTCAGGTGTGGTATATATGTTAACTGTATGGCAATAGGTTATAAACTTAATGGCAATAGATTTTAACCCATCTGACCAGGAGAGAGTAGACAAAATATAAAGACATACAATAACTTTCCACAGAAACTGCATTCATACAAACAAAATGAACATGAAAAAGATTATATGAATAAAAGTACAACTCATCTGAGTGAGGCAGGGGCTTATCTGTACAATAATTATTGTATAGTGTAAGCTAGCTGGATTGAACTTTAAATTTTTAACTGTTTGCAATATCTATGTAATGAGGCTCCAAGTCAACGAGTCTACTAATTTTTTTTTCACCTTGATGCTTTGTGAAAACTACACACTTTGGCCACAGTGTATCAAGCAGAGATAGTCAGCACCATAGTTGGGACATGCCTTCTGCCTACCCTTACAATATAAAGTCAGACCAAGCATTTTCTTTGCATCCCACAAGTGGCACTTTCCATATCTAAGAGATCCAGCATTATTTTCAGTCATGACTAAGATAAAGCACTAGTAAGCAAATATCCCCAGTTGCTGCATATGCATATCAGGATAATATTTACCTTTGTGAGTTATTGGTCAACCTTACTTGGTTTAGCTGTATAATTAATTTTCTATGAGGCAGAATGATAAATTTAGGGTAGATTTATACTTACAAGATTCAATATATAGCATACCTTTACTATGAGAGATGCCTTCAGTATATAGCTCAACTATGCATTTCTTGCACAGTCTCAACCTTATTTAAATCACTATAGTCCAGTTTTTGTAAATTAACAAACATTATTTGAATTATTAAATTAAATTTATTAAATATTTTCTATCCTACATATGTAAAAATGTTACTATAGAACTTATTAAAAAAAAAACTTGAAGATAAATACCTTAGCCAATACAGCCTTGGTTTTGAAATTGTCAAGCAGAAGTGGAGGAAAATCTGACTTTTCTGCCTCTTCAATCTTCTCTGCCTCTAACTTCTTAGTCATTCTCTTCCCTTCATTGGCTGGTTTTTTACCGACTGATTTCTCTTTGACAACAGTCAACTTGGAAGCCTTGACATATGTGTTTTGAGATTCCAGTGATGGCAGTGGTTGTCCATGCTCCAGTACATTCAGCACAGCAGGAAGCCCATCACTGGAGTTGCTAGATGTACCGGTAGATCTGTTAGGGTATTATGGTTAATCTTTTAAATTTTACATTTATCAAATAATGCTTGGATTGAAGATACATATTCAGAAATTGCTGAACCAAATACAGGAGACAAGGGAAAGTAACCTGGCATGGTAACTAGTCTCAGAGAAGGAGCTGCCTAGAGGATGAAGAGATTTCTCTTGCATGACATCCAATTCCTTCTTTACTGTGACAACATCTTTCTGGAATGCCACAGAAGAGGGCAGAGGCTTGCGAGTCCTTGCAGAATGGCATCGTTCCAACCTTAGAGGTGGGACGCCTCTTCGTGCACCCACAGGGGTGCTGAAGAAATTCTCCTGACCAGCCATTGTAGTCCTGTTAAAGATTGGCAAAATTTTAACTACATACTTTAATCATCTGGCATTGAGTGCAAGAAGATAACTCTAAATCTAATGTAATCCATGAACATCAATGTCAACAGCAGCCTCAATAAAGTGAAGCAATATAAATCATTAATCAGTAAACCATATGTAACAAAAAACTAACCTGTTGGTGGTGCAGGATAATATCTTTTTCTAATGAACCGAACATTTCTGGCTCATATATATATATATATATATATATATATATATATATATATATATATATATATATATATATATATATATATATATATATATATATATATATATATATATATATATATATATATATATATATATATATATATATATATATATATATATATATATATATATATATATATATATATATATATATATATATATATATATATATATATATATATATATATATATATATATATATATATATATATGTGTGTGTGTGTGTGTGTGTGTGTGTGTGTGTGTAAGAATTTATTAATTTCAAAGTTACCTATAATACCTATACATCCTGGTTTATGAACGTCTGGCGCAAAAAAAAAAAGGAACAGGCTACGCTTTAGTATTATTCACATCTTCAGAAGTGACTAACTATCGTTAAATCGTCACTAACCTGTTAGCGGCATAATACACATGGCTATAAGCCGGGGGTCTCCATGGTGCCGCTCTCCTGGCCGGAGTGCGCCGAGACGCGTCGCGGTTGTTATGGCGACCAGGCAAATGACGTAACCAAACGGAAGTCACTTCTTTATAACGGAGCCCTTGTTGACGGAAGCGTCGTGGTTGCTATGACAACCGTGCGGCAAGACCAGTCATTTATTGACATTATCATACTTCCATGTAAATCTCAATTAGCATGTTTTTTTTTTTTTTTTTTTTTTTTGGGGGGGGGGGTTATTTCGTTGGGGATATACCCCAAGGGAGGAAGGCGGAGCATGCCGCGCAACCACCCAGACGGCTGGTAGAAAGATACCCAATTCTTTCAAGGAGGAGGCCCAACAGGGTGTCGGAAAGAGCCCACCTTTCTGCCCCCATGGCACCGGGTAGTTCTCGAACCCATACGCTTCGGCACCCCGCCAGAGCGCAAGGCGCAGACTCTACCACGGGACCACGGGAGCCCCCAATTAGCATGTTTACGATATTAATCTATTTATCTATATGTTTACTTTGCATGTTTGCCCTTCTCATTATTGAAACTTCTATTTTTTTCTTGCTTGCTCACTCACATCTATATAGCATAATCATGCCTCTTTACCTCCATACTTGTAATCTTGATAATTACATTTTTCTAGTTTAAGATGCTCATCCCCACCCAGCTGTTCATCCTCCCTTTCGGGCAAGTCGAAAAATGGCTACCTGGAGAAACTTTGGGAAAGTAATCTGCAGTAATCCGGTTATCTTCCGTGCCCCGTGTCCCGGGGGAATGGGTGCCCACATGCCACACGCTCAAGGGCAAATGAGAAGGAAATGAGCACCGAGCCCAAGCGCAGCTATAGGGTACGCCTTCATCTTTACCATTACTTTTTCATAAAATTACAGCATATCCCGCATAGGCTAGGAACTCATGTTACAGTACAAACAATGCATATGTATGTGTGTGTGTGTGTGCCACTCTGAAATCATACACACAATAGAGCATTGAGTGGAGCTCGAAAAGGTGTATCGGGGAGGAACCAAGAACTTCAAAGCATATATATATATATATATATTGATACATATATATATATATATATATATATATATATATATATATATATATATATATATATATATATATATATATATATGCCTTTACAGAGTGAATAATAAGGTAGATTACAAACTTGGCAGTGGGGAGTGGGGAATTTACTAGTGAAAAAGTCTTAGGCAGTTTATGGGAAAGTTATGTAGCTTTGAAAGAGGCTGAGAGAATATCATTGACCCCAGCAATAAGTATCCTAATAAGGGATACCAAGATTTATGATAATAAAGAATCACTAAAATGGCATCCTAGTCCCTCCCTAGGTACTCCCTCTATAAGATGACATCCCACATTGATCCTTTATATGAGTAGTATTCTAATTCATTGTGAGTGCTCAACTTTAGTTGAACTGGAAATCCAAAAACTGTTTTACTGACAAACAAAAATCTCTTTAAGATAAAAAATAATCACTCAGTTATACAGACTTGCCAACATGATCTGAATAACAACCATGTAAACAGAAACTTAATTTTTAAGATGTTGCTGATGAACTTTTTTAAATGGATTAAAATTTATTTTAGAAAATAATCTTGAAAAAAAGCCCATCACACAGCTGTCTATAAAGCTTGTAATTCAGAGAAAGTACAATTATATGTTTGAATGATTGGGAAAAAGTGAGTCCAATGAAAGAACAGAATGGGGTAGCATATACAAGATAAAAATATGGTTTCCCTGTGCTACAAAACAAGCAAACTGTGGAGTGTTCAGCCTGTCAATGAATTAGTATGAATCATTGAGGGCTTAAACACAATAATGGTTCACTGCTGAATACATAATAAATGGTACACCATTCTGAATTTTTAGCTCTGTAACACAGTTTCTTCACTCAGTCTTCAGTATTGCTATTTGTTGGACTGGAGAGAACTGCCTGGCCCAGGTCCTTAATAAGAGCATCATTGATGGTTTCTGATGTTTCCAGCAAGTCATTGATTACTGACATATTTCTCTCTATTTCCCTGCAAGCAGAAAAACATAAAATTATCTTAATTTCTTGAAGTTAAGTCCTCGCTCAAACTTTCCATTTCCCATCAATATTTAGGATGACTTTCAGTACCAGAGGTTCACAGTAATTGCTTCCTCTCCCAGTTCATTAACCGTTTCATACCCCTAAAACATTCAGGGTACTTTACAAGTGCAGAAATTTCCAAAATGAAGAATGACATTCAAAACCATGCCCAGAAATCCATATATACATGTAGTTATTTTTTCTCTAATCTTCAAAATCACCTTTCAAGTATGTAGTTAAATGATAAATGGCATGGCAGGATTTGAAAATTATTGGAAAATGGATACCAATGCATCAAAAAAATGGGGATGATGCAGGAAATGATATGTGATTTCATACAGCTATTTCAGCATAGTCTGTCTGTTCTATTTTTTTTTCTTCCAAACTGAAAACACAGATGTACCCTGGATAACAGCACTTTGAGGATATGTCAGATATATATTGTAACATTTAAAAAGAGAAGCATAAAAGAAAGATAAATTGGATATTGTTTAACATTGAAAAAAAAAAAAAAAAAAAAAAAAAAAATCTACTAATACTGTAGCAATCTATACTACTGTAACAAACAGCACAGAGGACTCACAAATGTCTTTTCTGGCATTCCTTGTTCTCCCGATCCACTGCTTCCTGGGCTCTGCCAGAGGATGCCTTTACACGCTTAAGAGCCTCTAAAATGTGCTCTTTTTCATATTGCAGCACCTATAAATGCATACAAAACTAGGGGTAGTAGAGTGGACAGAAAATGCTAGAAAATTTCACTTTGTCATTGAGTGAGCTGGGAATGAATAAAAGTAAATTACGATCACATGAAAATTTATGAACATATTTCAGCACCAATGCACAATCATAACAGCATGAAAATTAATATAGAGTTATGCAATATATATAAAAATTAGAACAGTTGCTTCTGATTCCTAGGTCCATGTCTACCCTTTATATATTTTCTATAACCATGGAAAGTAAAATGATCATAATTATCCGTGATTTTTTCATATTTTCATTATTGATAAAGAAATTCTGCAGACAACACAGTTATTTGTTGCATGTTTCATATAATAATTGGCTCCACCAACTCTTATCAGAGATTGGACTGACTGCTAGTCATTGCCTGGGACACAGAACTCCAGAAATGTTGAAAACCTTTGCTTCCAAAGGCTAAGTGGAAAGTTTAAACTTTGGTTCAACAATTCTTCCTCACAAACATCCACCCCATCTTTTCAGTTGACAATCTAGCTTTCTCTGCATGTGCATAAATATCACCCTGTATATTAAAAAAGAAATGAACTACACCTCAGCCACAAATTCAAGTATTTTTTCTTGCTATACTGTACTTTTACTTTACATACAATGCATAAGGATGAAAAATGAATACCCATCTACATACCTTTGCATCATGAGCAAGCATGTGTATCTGAGGATCTCTAGGAGGTCTCCAGGCTATGGAATCTTTGGGACCAGAACAGCTCTTGATGATGGTGTTGAATTCATTCAGAGACTTAGTAACATCTTCATCTACTATCATTGCAAAGTCTTCAAGGAGAGCTTTTTGCACAGCCATTGCCATGCTGGCTCTCATAGCATCAATAACATTTTTGTTATCTTTGCTCAAAGATGGAAAACAGCTGTGAATGTAAAAAAATATATATAAATAAACTTGTTTAACTTGATGAAAATTTTTACTCAAGAAATACACCTGTCCCCCCCTTATTTCCAGGAGTTAGGGGACATGGACCCCAGTGATTAAATAATTACTATTAATATTTGGCATGCCCTCTCCAAACCTCTTGCCCTGCAAAAGTGTAGTTAGTGCAATTTTTTGACAAAATCTACCTGATAAAGCATCTCCGTTGCCTAAAAGCAGCATGAAAGTTTTTTGCTTTAAGCAGGTATACATTGTCCATTCCTTAGGAACAGAAGATTGTCCATAGGCATAGAATGTTTTAGGGAAAAGTTGCGAAAGCGCAGATCCACAAATAGTGAACCCGTGAATACGTGGGGACAAGTGTATTTATAACTAATATGAAGACAGATACAGTACTCTTTGACCTCCTACTCATTGGGATTAGATAAATCGTAAATAATGGCATTCAGGCATTTTAAAATAAAGATACATCTCAAAATATTTACCTTGACGTGAGACAGCATGTCATGAATCCAGAGGTGGGCACGGTACTGAAAAATCAGTAGTGCGGTTGCGGTAGTGCGGTACTTATTCCAGAGTAGTGCGGTTGCGGTAATGCGGTCCCATTTTTTTCTTTCCCAGTGCGGTACTGCGGTAGCGGAAGTCAAAATAAAAAAAAAATACTTCAGTGCCTATCCTGGCTATTCAAACAAAGGAAACATGCTTAAAATAGTACTTTGAAAAATCATCCGGCATCACAGACGGGTCCAGGGTTGAAATGGCCGGCACCGCGCAGGTTAAAGAAGACTCGCAGTGTAGTAGTTTAGTCTGTCTATTTAGTATTTAATTTTGAACAATAATTGAAAAGTCAGAATGATTGAATCACTGATTCTGATGACTGATACTGATTGACTGATTGACTGATTGAGTCCGATTTACTGTAAATAAAAAATAAAAAAACATTTCTGTGAGCATGCCGCACTGCAAATGTCGTCTATGATAGTTTCCTAAGTACCGCAAAAAAGTACCGCAGGATTTTTTAGTGCAGTATTTTCAGAAATTTTGCGGTAGTGCAGTACCTTTTTTGTGATGCGGTACTACCACACTACCGCACTAAGTACCGCACTTGCCCACCTCTGCATGAATCAAGTCACACAGAATTTAGTCAAATATATTACTGGTAAATGTTTATGCATGGCCTTCATAGATGATGGGTGTGCAGTTGGCTTAGTTAAGACTTAAGTAATTATGCAGGCACTCAAGAGGGAGGATATATATATATATATATATATATATATATATATATATATATATATATATATATATATATATATATATATATATATATATATATATATTTACAGCAAGGGAGGCAGCTCAAGGGCAAAACACAAAAACATCTACAAAAAAGCCACCTAGACACTGCTACGACAAAAGAAAAGAGCATGAGTGGCCAGAGGCCAATTTCAGAGGTTAATTTCCAAAGTGAGGTAAGCATATCCCTGGGGGTGCACAGGATTATTCAAAGGGGACACCTGGCTCATTATGCACCATATTTTAATTTTTATCTACATACCAGGACTAAGTAAGTCCATGTAAATAAAATCTGCATGTATTGAAAAATTAATAGACAGCATAAAAAACCTGACCACATTAAGCAGAATTACTTACATGTTTAGATTAAGCGTACAAAACATATATAGGAACAGCTAAATAACATTAACAATAAAGAATGTCACCCTTGAGCTGTGTCCTTTGATGTAAAAAAAAAAAGAAAAAAAAAAGAAAAAAAAAAAGACCTGATGTAGGATTAGTCACAGGTTAAAATCAAGCATCCAAACTTATAAGGGAAAGCCAAATAACCTTAAAAATAAAGAACATCACGAAAACACTGGCTCCATTAGCATTACGAGACTAATTACCTGGCTAGCAGAGATGACCTCCACCCGCCCAGCACCTTACTGACAGCATTATTGAGGGTGTTTCTGACCACCTGCAGCTTCTCCCCCTCACTCACGTCACCTGCAATACTGTCACTGATATCACCCATCCTGTTTCCACCTCCTGATGCCACTGTGACGGTCCAGAAAACTCTTCGACTTGGGGATCGGGAAAGACGTGAACTTTTAAAATTTGTAAACACTGCGAGCGCGGGTTCTGCGGCTGATGATGACAATGATGGCTGATTAGTTACGGCTGTGTAACGGGAGGAAACTATAGTGATTTACATACATTTACATAGAAAACCAGACCATACAGACCCCATGGTTCAGGCTGATTGTTTACGGCTGTGTAACGGGAGGAAACCATATTGATTTACATAGATTTACATAGAAAACCAGACCATACAGACCCCATGGTCCAGACTAGGTGGTCTGTCCTTCAACCTAAGTGATTCTACATTAATCAGATGGCTCCAAAACTTTGCATTTCAACTCTAGTTGATATTAAGTTGAAGGAAGTGACGGTCGAGCTTGATTGATTGATTGTTTATTTTTGCAGGTATACAACAATTAAAGGAGAAGGGAGGAACATGCCATCCCAACCCCCAGGCAGTACATACAGCTTACCTGGTTAACTTACCTGGTGGCCCCCCCCCTATCCAGATCCTGTCCTTTAATAACCGGGGATTAGAGACGAGAACTGATACGCCAGTCAGACGGGCTCTTAATTAAGAATCAAAAATATTAATCAGAACAGATGGTAACTGATTAGGTGTATCAGGCAGAGTGATTTGACAAAGTTGTTCAAAAGAAGGAGCAGGACATGAACAAGACAGCTATAAGGGCAGCAGAGGTGGTGAGTAAATAAAGGGGATATGTGTGCAGTAAGTAGAAATTACAAAACAACAGGCATATAATTTATGGGGGAAGATATAGAGCATCTCTGGATCATGGAATATTTTATAACAATAAATCAAGTCTTGCCTGAGCAGCCTTCCGTTCATCGAAAACATAAGATTTTTTAGTCTTTCAGAGTAAGGGAGATGGCCAAGGCCAGACACTTGTGTCCATCTTTGTGCGGACTCTAATAACTTCTTGTCACCAATGAAGCCTGAATTCCACACAGGGGAAGCAAAGTCCATGATAGGGCGAATATCGCTGGTAAGTAGGCTAAAGCGGCCATTAATTGGCTTCTTTGCTGTGAACATGGGAGTGAGGTAAGACTGCGCCCTGGGCCCATGACTATTCAACACTTGTATGGACTGGTATTAGACCTAGTTGGGACCAAAGTCGTTGATGACCAAAGCTGTTGGCAATACCAAGGATACTGACCTTTGTTTTGCCAAAGTTATAATAATCCTCGCCGAATCGCTGGAAATTCTGGTAATAGCTCTCGTGGCACTGCACGAAGAGGCGAAACAAATGGGTTTTCAGGACTCCTGCCAGCTGAGCCATAGCTTGGAAGTGTAGTTCAGGGCAACGGTGGGTCACGTCAAGAAACCTAATGGGGAATCAGCATTATCAGTTCACTGTAAGACAAAGTTCTTTTCTAATGTTCTCCACCGCTGATATGTTGGTGTACCTATTCCATTCTGGTTCGGCAAATATTATACAATTTCATGTCTAGTCCTCTGTCTGGACTAATCTACAATTTCCTGGGTTGCCACTATGTGGTTGTCCACATGTTACCATTTATATGCATATGTGTTCGTCAGTTTCATATTCTCAATAGTTATTAAAATCACATTCACTTGATTGTCATTAACATTAATTCATCACTTTTTTCAGTCAGTCTTCTTATTGCCTGCCACTTTCCGGAGCCACCGAGAGTTACATGGCAATACTTATATCTTTTTTTCTTCTAATCCATACAAAGATCAAGCACAAATATCATTTTCTCATCACCAGTTATATAAATATGAAATTCTCACGCTTCCTCCCGAACTGAATCAAGGAGTCCTAAACCATAGACTAATCATAATTATATTTTGTCCTTAACACTGCGAATAAATGAAAACGAAGAGTTTAAATATCTTAGGAAAAGTTTGCGCTCGAAAAACCTTCTCGTCAAAGATGAGGAATATTGCTTTGAAAGCTCATTAGATTTTTCAAAGATGAATTGCTGAACTCGAGCATTTAGCATAATGCTCCCCATGACTTGGGACATTTCACATGCCCCGAAACTCACTGCCAACAGAGAGGAAAGCAGTACGCACCAAGGTCCACACGAAGCCGTATTAACAACTAGTTAGTCCTAAAGCCACGCCACGTCCCTTCACCTCGGGCTGACGCAACGCTCGCGGCTTTAGCGTTATCTTCCTGTGCCGGCGGGGAAGTGATCGCCGAAAGGCTACCAGACGGAGGGCCAATTCTTACTGCCCCGAGGATAGGGTGCACACCCTATCAAAGCGAAGGGTGCTGAGTGTCTTATTAATGTGTTGATAAGGATAATGACATGCTTGTGTGTGTGTGTGTGTGTGTGTGTCATATATATATATATATATATATATATATATATATATATATATATATATATATATATATATATATATATATATATATATATATATATATATATATATATATATATATATATATATATATATATATATATATATATATATATATATATATATATATATGTATCACACAGGTGGTGTGCGAAATAACGTTATATTTATTAACCATCCCGTGGAAACAAGTACATTGTAGGAGCAAGCATTGCACTCGATAATAGAGAAGCGTCATTGCTCATGAAGTGATTGATTGACCCACGGTAGTCACACGGTTGCTGCCTAATGTAGGTCCCACGCATAGTCGACCGTGCGTCGCATTTCTGTAATGTCCTGCAATAACGTCTTTATTAATCGAATTTCTTCTTTTGTTGAAGGCCTGCAATATGAGCGCCTTCCCACAGCACGCGTCCCACTGATCACCAGAGTCACGTGTTCCCCAGGTATATATAGAGCCGCCTCTGCCTCGGCCTCCCATTCCCTGCGTGGCACCCGAAGGAGCGACGAGCGTGCATTCCTACCAAGGTAAGATCCGAGTTATTCTCTCGATGGTGAAAGTCGTTGTCTTGAGGCGGCGGGAGCGGTGAGTGCTGAAAGACTACACTCGCGAGATGAGTCTGTGGTGTCTGTGGCCGTGTTCCCGTTGGGGGAAGCAGGGAGTAGGCGCCGTCCACCCTGCCCGTGTAATATCAGGGAGGCAGTGAGCCGCGCCGCCGCCCCGTCCAGCAGCGGCAGGAGCCGCCGCCACGCACCAGCGCCTCACCACTCAACACGATCTTAGTTTTAAAATATTCCAGTGTCAATTTGATGTGTAATTGATATTACAAGAAAAAAATATAACAGAAAATTATTATATATACATGCATACACATACATATTTGTCACAATATGTATGTGCTATGTATGTATATATGTATGTATTCATGTATGTATGTATGTATGTATGTATGTATGTTATGTATGTATGTATGTATGTATGTATATATATATATATATACACACACACAAAAAGACACACACACACACACACACACAAACACACACACACACACACACACACACACACACACACACACACACACACACACACACACACACACACACACACACACACACACACACACACACACACACACACACACACACACACACACACACACACACACACACACACACACACAAACAAACAAACAAACAAACAAACAGAAATAAAACAAATAATCGTTCAATTTCCATCCATTTACATTCTGTTTGTTCTTCTTGAAGAGTAGTCAGTTCCCACACCACCACCGCCTCCACCGCCGCCAAAATGCTATGGTAGTTTAGTATGCCTAGCATTGGTCTGCTGATCCACTGAATATTTCCATTAAATTTTACATGTACTTTGATTCCATATTTTTTTCTTTTATACTCAGATATCCTAATGAACTCATAGGGTTGTTTCCGTTCCTTTGGTTTTCATTTGTTATCTTAAGATTTATAATTCTAAGACAGAACATTTTCCATGTATTGGTTTAGCAATACGGAAGTGGCCGACTCAGCGGAAACGCGCAGACAGGTGGGAGGGTGTCAGGTTGTGCTCGCTAAAAGTGCTGAGTCGAGGTGGAGGCAAGGAAGTGGGTGAGGCACGTGAGGAAGACCGACAAGTCCACGAAGGGCCACGATGGCGTCATTCAGCAGACGCACACACACGTAAACCTTCCGTTTGCAATGCATGACTTGCCGAGGGTCAGTTCCGCACGCCTGATTTCTTAGCTAAACGTCGTATCAGTCTTTACTAACAACGATGTGGCTGATTTGACTTTTTTTTTAACCCTCCCTGGTCTCGTGTGCTGGCAGATGATCGGGCGAGCAAGGGAGTGATGATGTTGTGGTGACTTTCCTCATTGTCATTCTCTCCCTCCTTCTCCTCTTTCCTCTCCATCTCTCACTGTTCCTCCTTCCCTTCCCCCACTGTCCCCTCCCTTCCTTCACTGTCCCTTCCCTTACTGTTCCTTCCCTTCCCTCGCTGTCCCTTCCCTTATTTCACTGTTCCTTCCTTTCTCTCACTGTCCCCTCTCTTCCTTCTCCGTACCTTTCCTTCCCTCTCTGTCCCTTCCCTAATCTCACTGTCCCTTCCCTTCCCGTTTTTCAAGTTGGTTTTGTCGATTTTCTTATACCACTATATTTTTTATACAACTGAGCTTGTGTAATGTCGACTGAACTGTAAAAATCGAACACTTCTCAATGTTTCCGTCCAAAAAATTAAATAAAAAAGCCAAACTAGACAGAGAAATGTTAATAAATACTAATACGACGTTAGATACAATGGGTTCGTAAGCTTCCGAGCCAGACACAAAATACTTGGAAAATTTCTCGTATAGTGTTCGGTGTTGATATCGAATGTAAGAAATCTACGGAAAGTACACAAGAAGTCTGTTTAGTATCTGGTGCTGAATAGACAATCTGACCTCCATGGAAAGTATAAGGTTTGCGGGCTTACTGAAACACTGTGATGAGCTGTGTCGAACTTGAGCCAATCAGGAGAGCTTTAATCCCACGCGAGAGAGCCCTATATTGGTTCCGATTCCTAAACCATTCCTAAACCTATTCCTGCTTCTAAACCCTTTCTAATTCTACACGACACAGACCTATATTGTTTGTGCCTCCTCCTCCTCCTCTTCTATCACTACCTCCTCCTCCTCCTCCTCCTCCTAATTAAGTTGAATGAGATAAATTATTAGAGCGGGCAACCTCGTACGGTGCCAATAAGCTTTCTGTTGTCTACCTTTCCATGTTTCCTCCTCCTCCTCCTCCTCCTCCTCTTCCTCCTCCTCCTCCTCTTACTATCCTCTTGCTAACCTCCTCTTCTTCCTCTTTCTAACAAACATATACACTCCTATATTTCCTCTCCCACCTCCTTCTCCTCCCCCTCCTCCTCTTCCTCCTCCTCCTCCTCCTACTCCTACTCCAGGTCACGTGTTTCTCAAGTGTGAGCCGCCTTCTTTCCCAGTGCCGAGCGGTCTAGCCTGTCACCACTTCCCTTTATCCGTCCCTATCATATTCAGCCTCAACCCTCGATCATTGCCTCAGCCTCCCTGGTCTCGTGCGTTGGCAAGTGATCGGGCGAGCAAGGGAGTGATGATGTTGTGGCGATTTTTCTTATTGGTATTCTCTCTCCCTCCTTCTCCTCTTTCCTCTCCTTATCTCACTGTTCCTTCCTTTCTCTCACTGTACCTTCTCTTCCTTCTCCGTACCTTCCCTTCCCTCTCTGTTCCTTCCCTAATCTCACTGTCCTTTCCTTTACTGTTCCTTCCCTTCCCTTGCTGTCCCTTCCCTTATCTCACTGTTCCTTCCTTTCTCTCACTGTCCCTTCTCTTCCTTCACCGTACCTTCCCTTCCCTCTCTGTCCCTTCCCTAATCTCACTGTCCCTTCCCTTCCCTCACTGTCCCTTTCCTTCCCTCACTGTCCCTTCTCTTCCTTCTTCGTACCTTTCCTTCCCTTCCCTCTCTGTCCCTTCCCTTATCTCACTGTCCCTTCCCTTCCCTCACTGTCCCTTCTCTTCCTTCTCCGTACCTTCCCTTCCCTCTCTGTCCCTTCCCTAATCTCACTGTCCCTTCCCTTCCCTCACAGTTCCTTCTCTTCCTTCACCGTACCTTCCCTTCCCTTACTGTCCCTTCCCTTATCTCACTGTTCCTTCCTTTCCTTTACCTTCCCTTCTCTCTCGCTTTGCCTCCCCTTCTCTCTCCTCAACTCTCCTCCCTCACATGCCTCCTCTTCTCCTTTCCCTCCTCACCTACCCTTCATTTCTCTTCTCCTTTTACCTCCCTTTGTCTCTCCGTTGTAGTCCGAGGATGGAACAGACTCCCACCTTCAGTGATTCAGTGCAACACGATTGACTCATTCAAAAACAAGCTCGACCGACGTATCCTGCAACTTAATATTTACTAGAGTAGAAATGCAATGTCTTGGTGGTATTTGATTTCATATAATTTCACCATCGGGTCTGTATGGTCTGAATATCTATGTAAATCTATGTCAATCTCCTCTTCTTCTCTTACCTTCTCCCCCTTCTCTGGTTCACCTCAATTTATCTCTCATCTCTCTCTCTCTCTCTCTCTCTCTCTCTCTCTCTCTCTCTCTCTCTCTCTCTCTCTCTCTCTCTCTCTCTCTCTCTCTCTCTCTCTCTCTCTCTCTCTCTCTCTCTCTCTCTCTCTCTCTCTCTTCTTCCTTCACCTCTCGCCTCTCTCTCTCTCCTGCATCTCCTTTCCCCGTCACATAACGTCACGGGAACGAAGTGGATAAAGAATAAAAAACAGATAAACATAGATAAAAAAATAAATAAATAAGGACTTCATTCATCCATTCGTAGCTGCGTAGAGGATGCTATTGAGAAGGGAGACGTAATAGGAAGCGAATGCCGTGTGGGTACAGTTTGTTGAAAGAATAGTGACGCAGTGGAAGGGGCTTTGTTAATAGGGGTAGATAGGGGTGTCGCGTGGCGTGTGGGTAACCTGAAATCAAAGGGAGAGGATGGGCGACACGGAGACGGGATGTAGGGAGGTGAGGAGGAGGTGGTTAAGAGGATGTGAGGTGAACAGATGAGTTTTACGATAGATAAATAGATAGGGAGAGAGAGAGAGAGAGAGAGAGAGAGAGAGAGAGAGAGAGAGAGAGAGAGAGAGAGAGAGAGAGAGAGAGAGAGAGAGAGAATGAAAAAAAAAAGACAGACAGAGCAGTAAAACAAATTAAAACAAGAACTGATAACATAATTCTCTCATCCAAATACCCGTGTGTGTGTGTGTGTGTGTGTGTGTGTGTGTGTGTCCCTGCGCCCACGTGTCCATGCAAGCAAGCACTCACACACACACGCACGCACACCATCACATCCTCGTATCTCTGGTTTCGTTCAGCCGGACAGTCAATCAAGCGGTCACATAGACAGGCACTTAATTGGTTTCCCAAGACTGTCTCGCGTTACTTCGCCGCGAGATAAGATCGCTAACGAGTCTCATCACTTCTATTGCTTCTTCGTTGAGCAGGGAACACAAACCGCTCTCTGGGGCCTCTTATCTAAGCCACAATCTCCTTCCTGCCTACGCCTTCATCTCCATCTCCACCCCCTTACCCTCCTCCTCCCTTCCATCACCGTCCTGTCAAAGATCCATATTCTTAAACGTATCGGGCACCCATTACGACTGTTTTCCAAGGCCATAGAGAAGATTAACGGGGTTCTCATGAGTGATTTTGTCGGTTCAAGATGCAGAAGTCGTGTTGAACTATTACTGGGATCACAAAACAGTCCATGGATATTACAGTAACTTCTACGAGGGGTGAGTTTATACAGGTAAAAGGGAAGGTAATCATTGGTAACGCAGGTAAGCTTGGGCAGGTGTTTCTAAGGTATCTAAGGTATCATTAGAAACATAGCAAGTTTAACCCTCTTTTTTTCCTTCCTTTCCATTTTCCTCTTTAACAGGTGTCACTAGAGTAAGTTAATGACAGGTATGCAGTGTAATTAGAGATCATTGGCCAGGTGAGCTTAAGCAGGTGTCTCTATACGAAAGTCCCAGCAACTTCTACGAGAGTCTTTTCACACTGACGAGCTTAGATGTCGATATGTTTGAGAATACGTGTTTTTTCCCTCTATCTCCATTCTTGTCTTCTCCCATTCTTCCGTCTCCGCCCTACCTACGCCTCCATTTCCCATCTCATCCTTCCCTATCACCCCGGAAGGTCACAGGCTACGTATCTATGACCTCGCAAGAGAATACTGTATGTTAAAACTCTCTTTAGGTTGGCCCACTTTCTCTACATGAAGCCAACTTGGAGAGGAGATAGAAAGTTAGATGGATAAATATAGTTAGGTAGATAGGCACAAAGAGAGAGGATAATGTAAGTTAGATAGATAGCTGGATATGAAAACAGATAAATAGATAGATAGATACAGAGTTAGAGAGGCAGGCATAGTGGTGTATTCAATAACTGCTGTCTCTATAACGTTAACCAATCAGAAAGCCAATAATATCACCTTGACCACCTCTATGGAATGCTCTACCTACAGAAGTGGATTGTTTCTTTGGGTAACTGCGCCGCCCATCACTTCGTCGGCGTGTGGGGATGTGTTAGTTGTTGAAGTTATGTGGAGAGGGAGAGAGGGAGAGGGGAAGAGGGAGGAGAGAAGGAGTAGAGGGAGAGGAGGAAAGGAGAATGGAGGGAGTGGGAGAGGAGACGGGAGTGGAAGGAGCGGGAGGTGGAGGGAGGGAAGAGGAGGAACGGAATTAAAGGGAATGACGAGGGGAAAGGCGGACGCCCATATCATGTGAGCATCCACGTGACCAAGTGAGAGTGGGAGGGAGGGAGAGGAGGAGGAGCTGGTGGGATTGAAGGAGGAGGAGGAGGAGGAGAGGTGAGGAACAAGGTGGAGGGATGCCAGTAAGGTTGCGTCACACTTAGAGACAAAAGGTAACATGTTATAGGATTTTTTTTAGAGCCAAAGAAACAGCTCAAGGGCAATAAAAAAGGTGTAAAAAAAAGCCCGCTAATGTAATTGGTACAAGATGACATTTTTCAGTCATCGCCGAGTGGCCGAAGACTACCCACATGTAAGCTGTCCTGAAGACCACCTATCAACGCGGACTCTGAATTAACTCTTAGGAGGATAAAAAAAATGAGCTCCGGGGGGCAGCATGAGCCAAGCAAGATGGCACCACTATAAACACTTGCCTGCGCCATAGTGGGTTGGGGCCGAAAATCAGGTCCCACCAAGAAAGGCTACCGGCTCCATAGACTAAAACGTAAAAAAGTAAAACGGAAGAAAAGAACATAAAGAGAAATAAAGGAAATTGGGGAGTACACACACACACACACACACACACACACACACACACACACACACACACACACACACACACACACACACACACACACACAATTAATAAACACAAACATGACCAATGGAACCCCAGGAATGCACGGCCCGGATGCTCTCGGTTATGATGACAAGGAAAACCAATACTACGTGTCCTTCCTCCCCCTCCCCCACTACATACCATTACATTAATAGGATTGCCTCTGTAATGAATCAGGGTATTGGCGGGATTCCTGTAGTGTTGCTGGGTGGTGGTGGGGGGGGGGGTAGGTGAGGGGTAGAGGTGGAGGGGTGAGTCTGGGTGAATTCCCCCCAAAAAAACACTCTGGCATTCATAGGTGTCAGAGAAAGGACAAAAAAGTGAAGTCTAGTCTAATCTAAACCTTTCCACTTGCTTGAAATAATCTTAAGACCATCGCCCATTCACACACCCAGGCCCATTCACACATATCTAGGGACTTACATACCCGCATTTGCTAAGGCTTTCGTAGAGGTTGGTGAGTTCGTGTTTCCATGGGTAGTTTTGCGAGCCTGATGATAGTTTGACAAGGCTTCTGCTCCATTAATGTGCAGAAGACTTAGGAGAACCCGACAACTAATCTCCTCTGTGCCCTTGCGAAATCTTTGTTATGAGAGCCGAAAGGGTCTGGGAATACGAACTTGCTGATCAGTCTGCCTCTACATAACAAGACAGTTCGCGCGGTCATATTTAGGATTCAAGTTTTTTTTATTATTTTTTTTTACTCACTGTTAAATATAGCTTCATACCTATCTACCTACCTACCTACCTACCTACATACATACATGCATAGGTTACATACATACATACATACATATAATGAGTTTTTTTGTTGAAATTTTCTACTTATTTATTATTATTGTCTGTTTCAGGGTTATCTTCCTTTCCCCGTTGGTCATTTTTTTTTATAGTTCGCGCGGTCATATTTAGGATTCAAGTTTTTTTATTATTATTTTTTTTAATCACTGTTAAATATAGCTTCATACCTATCTACCTACCTACCTACCTACCTACATACATACATGCATAGGTTACATACATACATACATACATATAATGAGTTTTTTTGTTGAAATTTTCTACTTATTTATTATTATTGTCTGTTTCAGGGTTATCTTCCTTTCCCCGTTGGTCATTTTTTTTTATAGTAACGGAATTAATTAAGGGCAAAAAAATAACAGAAACAAAAAAATAGCCCGCTAGGAAATATAACTATATCTTAACAATTAATTATAAGGTCAAATTCAACCAAAACTTCACTTTCTTGCCATAATTTACATATTAAAGAAAAATACACAGTTTCGGTGAGGGAGGCGAATTACCTAGTCACTCAGTCAGTCGGTCCGTCAGTCAGGCAGATACTTGAGGCTTGATTGGTGGCTCTTATTTCCTCGAGGATCAGAATGGAGGGCTTGTGTTCCTCGTACCCAGTGACACCTAACCTTCACATACTCACATACACCCTATCCTGCTTCTTATAAGTAACTTAGTATGTGATGATGCTCCTGATCTACCTGGATAGCTTCACCCTTTTTTTTTCAGGTTCTGTCTGTTGCGTCGGTAGGCTTTCATGGGGGGTTTGTTAGACGACCCCAGCCCGTTAGTGGCGCAGGTGAATTTTATTTATAGTGGGTGCCTTGATGTGTGACTTGCTTGGCTCATGCTGCCCTCCGGTGCTCCACTTGAACGATTTTTTTTTCCTTTTTCCGTTTCTTATCGTCACCTTTCAACAGTAACTCTACATTTTTCTTTCCTAGTTAACATCTTAGTATTTTTTTTTTCTTCTTAGTCCACAGTGCCTCCAGTCAACACTTTCACGCTATGCCATTCAATGTTTTCCTTTTCTCTACATTTCAGAAAGCCTAAAAAAGAAACGCCCAAGGAAGTGGTGACATCAAAGCTCGGGTCACCATCTACACTTTACATCGCCCTACAGAACGTCATGAGGCTGTGAAGCACGTGGCCATGGACACTGAGAACAACATAACAGTGACCAGGTGCTCGCCGTCCCAGCTCAAGAGATTGTGTGCCAGCAGGGAGAAAGGCTGGTCTTTGAATAGGAACAAGAAGAACACGATGAAGCCAAACTATGATCAGAGCGACGTTCAGTGTGGCCAAGAAACGCGAAAAGATAAAGAAGATAATGATATAATACCAAATATATCGCATGAGTCTCCAGTAAAGGCTCAGGCAGAGAAGGAACCCGTGGCTATGGGGAACGAAGATAACCTGAATGGAAATTGCTCGTCACAGGAAGCACAAGAACCAGATCGGAACGGTTTCAGGTCCTTAACACCCCTCAAGACAGTCCCGACCATTTCCAGGAGTGTGTCGTTCGCTCACAGAAATAAAGAGAACTCGAGAGAGCTTTGGGAACGACAGGAGTCATGTCTCTCTTTGTCCTCAGCGGGAAGGGACCACATGCCATGGAACTCAGAATCCTCTCGACCACACTCCTCGCTGGGCCACCCTTCCAGGAACGCCTTGATGCCTGGAGACGGTGGCTGGCCTTCAGAGGGCAAAGTTCCTGTTATCTTACGGAATAAAAGAGAACTTAGGCAATCCTCAGAGACAGCCTCTTCGACTGAGCGTATCAAGAGGCGCAGCGCTGAGATATCCCGCATGAGACTCGCTCTAGAGGAGAAGGTGAGGGCGCACCAGTCTCGACCATCCTATATGAACAGCGCTTACAGGAGCAGCTGGAGTGACCTGCCGCAAAGCCCACACTTCATCAGACCCAGAAGTCGGCCCAAGAGCGCGTGTGGCTTCTCTCACATGGAGGACTATTATGAAAACGAAAACTATCCCTTGAGTCCCCTGGAGCACCGGAACAACAACAGAAACATTCCCCGGTGGCAGAATTCTTGTGGGCCCGATGGACTTGCCTCCCCTCACGGCATGGGCAGCAATACGCAGAGGTTGTACTCGCCTACCAATATCCAGAGAGACCCGGGTCCGGTCCTCTGCCAGCGGTGCTCCAGTCCAGTGAGGATGGGGCCGCAGGAGAGTTTCTGGTCACTGTGCAGGGAGGGTGAGGACGCGCCCTCCCGCTACCACACCCCCGCAAGCTCCCCGGCGCACAGGATGCCCCAGATAAGGACTCCAGGAGGGAGCTTAAAACCCAAGACTGCGGAGAATAAGGCCCAAAGTATGTATCCTGTTTGAGTATATTTACATTTTAGGCCTATATATTTTCTTTTGTTTTACGTTTATCATTTGCATTTAGGGGTTGAGAATCATCGTGAATGACAGTGTTTTATATCAATGAGTTCACTACGCCACCATTTAGCGATTTCACGTAATTTAGATGAGTTTGTAAGCTTTTGGGATTATTTTCTGGGGGGAATGAAGGGAACTGAAATGATGGGTTGCTTAAGCTAAGAATTATCTAAGGAAATATATTAAATTCGTTTGCCATTCAGTGTTTTAGAGCAGCGAGTTAATCACGACAACATTTAGCGCTTTCACATAATTTAAGTGAGTGTGTAAGTTTTTGGAATGAAGGAATTTGGAATGAAAGAATACATGAGGTGGGAAATGTCTAAAGAAAGTGCTTGTTCCTCCTGCTCAGACACGCCGGTGCGGATGGCGGACGGGCGGATCAACTACTACCCGAACTGTGACGCCACGATATGGATCCGCTCCTGCACCCACGAGGTCACGGAGCCGCTGTCAGGCCTCCATCTTGGTGAGGGAGGGAGTGGGTAGTTAGTATGAGCAGCAAGACAGAATAGAAAATAGAGGAAACCGTAGAAACTAAAGTAGAAAAGTAGAGATAGAATGTAAAGAAGAAAAAGTAGAAGGATAGAAAGTAAAGGAGAAAAATAGAAAGATAGAATTAAACGTAAAAAGTAAATTGAAAAAAAAGTAGAGATAGAAAGTAAAGAAGAAAAAGTAGAAAGATATAAAGTAAAAAAGAAAATTAGAAAGATATAATTAAAAGTAGACAGTAAAATGGAAAAAAAAGTAGATATAGAAAGTAAAGTAACAAAGGTAGAAATATGGAATAAACGAAACAGATATGCAACTGATTAAGACCAGACCAGTACCCAGGAAAGTCATGAAGTAGCCATGCAAATGATCTATGGCCATATACTTAAACACTTCATCCCCCAAGCACACCCATTTGACAAGACTTTCGTAGGAGCTTTGGGCGGGTAGTTTTATGACCCTGGTGGTAGTCTGCCAAAGTTTGTGTAGCAAAAACATGTAAAAACACTCATGAGAATCCGATGAATTTCCTTTACGACTCTAAGAAATAGTTAATGGGAAAGGATGAAGCGTCAGAGAATACCGCCCTTAATAAGAGTTGTGTCCCGCTGTACAGGTGAGGTTCCGAAGTGGCTGCGCGGCGCCCTCATCAGGAACGGGCCGGGGCGCATCCAGGTCGGGGAACACCAGTACAACCACGTGTTCGACGGCTCGGCGCTCCTGCACAGGTATGAGTCAAATCCTCCATCCAGGGTCATGAAATTTTATGTGTTGGAATAGCAAATACCGATCCAGACATTACGTGCACGATAAACTCTCACACTTGTTCATATATATCACATTTTTTTTTTTTTTAATTATAGCCGTAGATTTGTTTACTTCATATTAGCTTCCATGCGCATGAACTTTTTTTAGGATTAAGTCTTAGGAAAAAATAAACCTTGCTTAAGAACAATTTATAGGATTAACTAAGCCTTACTGTATAAACCCTCTGTATAAACCCTATAGGATTAACAAAGTCTTAATATGCAAAAGTAAACCTTACGTATGGACTCTATAGGATGAAGCAAGTCTTAATTCACACAAAGGAGCCTTAAAACTAAACCTATAAAAAGTTACCATAGACTCTCCCCACTTCCCAACGTGAGACGAGTCCTTTGCCCCGGCAGGTTCCACTTCAAGCACGGGCGCGTTACGTACCAAAACAAGTTCCTCCAGAGCCGCAGTTACCTGAACGACACGCGGGCGCAGCGCATCGTCGTCAACTACTTCGGCACCAGAGCCCACCCGGACCCCTGCAAGACCATCCTGCAGAAGTGAGTGTCGGACCCAACCTGTACTAGACTAACTAACCAACTATACGATACTTTACTTTAATACTAACTACTGCTATGCTAATTATACTCTACTAATTACACTACACTAACTATACTATACTAATTATTACTATACTACTTATACTAACTATACTAATTAAGGGACAAAAAAATGCTAATTAAAGGAAAATAAAATTGTAGGCTCACGGATTGAAAGATAGTAGTATATGAAGAGAGAGAAAAAAGTAGTAGTAGTAGTATATTAAATCAACAAAAAATGGCGGTATTGAAGAGGATAAGGCCCGTATTTTTAAACTCTATAGGCTCCTACAACAACTATACCACAGGCCACAAAAGCCTTATCAAATGTGGGTGGATGTAAGCCTTGAAGAATATAGGCCTAATAAGTTGATTTTCTGGTATGTATATGTGTTATTTGTAGAGGTATTTTTAACTGGTCTTTATCTGTGCAGCATCGCCAGCAAGTTCACTCTGGAGGAGCACTTCACCGACAACGCCCAGATCAGCCTGTACCCTTACGGCGACAGCCTGTACGCCCTCACCGAGACGCCCTTCATCTACCGCATCGACCCGGACACCCTCAACACCCACGAGAAGGTAGGAGTGTGTGTGGTGGGGGGTGGGATGGAGGGGGGGATGAATTTACAAGCCTTTTCAGAACTTTATCAGTACGTAGTAGATCACACATAGGCTATTATAAGCTTATATTTCTATTTTCATCATCATCATCTGCTATTACTAGTCAACTGCAGGACGGATGCCTTTCCCAACGTTCTGTATCTTTCTCTCTCTCTCTGTTTGGTGTTATAGTGTACTCCATCCTATCCCTGGCAATTACTATATTTTCATCCATCCATCTGGTTCTTTGTCTGCTCTAGCATCACTCTGGGTTACCACTATTGTGATGGTTTTCTGCCTGTTTTGCGCATGGCAGCTTTCCATAACATACCTTTCTTTCAAGAGGAGACTATTAAGACACCTCTCCACCCGAAACTGACCTCTCTTCTGGCCTCTCGTTTTGTTTTCTTTGCTATTTTTGTTTTTTTCCTTTGAGCTGCCTCCCTAACTGTAAAAAAATAGACGTCACACCTTTCTCTGTCCAGCCCTTCACCTTTCTCTCCTATGTGTGTCTCTTAGGTGGACCTGACGCGGCACATCTCCATCTTCACGCACACTGCACACCCTCACGTGGACCGGGACGGCACCGTGTACAACCTGGGCCAGGGCGCGGGACCAATGGGACCTCGCTACTACATCTGCAAGTTCCCCAAGCCCAAGACGTCCTCCAACGGTTCGTATAGGCGCTGTGTGGATGCATGAGTCTGTGGATGTGTTTTGGAATCCTTGTTTTCAAAAGGGTATAACCTTGCCAAAAGAGGAAAGAAAGTGAGAGGAGAGATAATAGAGATAAAGTTAGTTAGTTAGTTAGTATAGTTAGTAGGAAATAACATCCATGCAAATACCTTAATAATGACACCACCCCAACAGGCAAGGTGAAGAGTCCCTTTGAGCAGGCGCGGGTGGTGGGCACGGTGGCGGCGCGCTGGCTGCTCAATCCCTGCTACATGCACTCCTTCGCCATGACGGACAACTACTGGGTCATCATAGAGCAGCCCCTCGTGGTGTCCGTGGCCAAGATCCTCAAGGTCCTGGTGAAGCAAGACGCCCTCATCGACGCCCTGCAGTGGTGGGAGAAGGAGGTGAGGATATGTATAGGAACTGTGGAGAAGAGGCGAAAATGAACGTAGGAGATAATGAGGAAGAGAGGAAAAGGAAGAGGAGCATATGTAGGTGGTGTAAAGAGGATGGGAAGAAAAGATGTCGAGGAAACAAGTGAGAAGATGAAATTAAGAGAGAAGAGAGGAAAAGGAAAGAGGTGGACATATGTAGGAGCTGTGGAGAAGGGGCGAAGATGATGGAAGTAGGAGAGATGGAAGAGAGGAATAGGAAGGGGGTGAACATTTGTATATAGGTGTAAAAAGGTGTATAGGTGTAAAAACCGTTGGTGCCGATGTCCTGTTCACTCGGTCCCCTTTATGCTACCGTGACAGACGAAGATCCACGTGGTGCGGCGGGACACAGGGCGAGTCACCAGCACCCAGTACGTCACCGAGACCTTCTTCTTCCTGCACACCATCAACGCCTACGAGGACCGGGGCCATATTGTGCTCGACATCGCCGCCTACAAGAACGCCGAGATGCTGCACTGCATGTTCGTCGAGGCCCTCAAGGTTAGTGTGTGTGTGTGTGTGTGTTATGGGTGGGTGGGTAGGGGGGGGGTGAGTGTGTTGTGTGTGGGGTCTGTGTGTGTGTGTGTGTGTGTGTGTGTGTGTGTGTGTGTGTGTGTGTGTGTGTGTGTGTGTGTGTGTGTGTGTTCTTTGTTCTCTGTGTTCTATATTCAACGCAAATTCATTATAAACCTTTGACTAACTATCTAATGTGTCGAGGAACGTCTAAGTACCATTTCATTATACATAAACAGCACTAACAAATTCCCCATCCCTGCAGAACACCTCATACGACCTTTTACTAACTAATATATAACGGAACATCTAAGTGCCAGTTTAGAACATATATAAACAGCACTAACAAAACCTCCATCCCTGCAGAACGCCTCCTACGACCCCACCTACGCTCAGATGTTCCGCGGGCGGCCCAAGAGGTGGGTGCTGCCCCTCCAACCCGACAAGGACGCCAACACACACACGAACCTGGTGACGCTGCCGGACACCACCTGCCGCGGTCGCTGGATCAAGAAGGGCGTCGTGTACGTCACCCCAGAGCTGCTCGCTGACATCGGCTGCGAGGTGAGGCGTCGAGGTGCAGCATAGGACAAGTTCACCAAGTTAATCATAAAAAAAAGAACTCGCCACAACTGTTTATTTCACTTTATTATAAGGCTGAAGCAACAATCACCAAGATTTTACTAAGAACTTTTACGTAATTGCTTTCTTGGTAACAGGAAAATCTGAACTTTCCTCTTCCTTGGTCATTGAGATTTTAAGTACTTTTACGTATTGACCTCCGAAACACTTATTTTGTTCGTGCATTTCCTCGGTAAAGGTCTAAAACTTTACGGTGATGAAAAAAAAGTTAACACTCTCTTGGCCACAGGATGATCTGACCCTTCCTCTCCCTTGGTCAGGTGCCGCGGATCTACTACGAGGAGTACAACGGCCGCTACTACCAGTACTTCTACGCCATCTGCAGCGACGTGGACCACCCCAAGCCGGGCACCGTGAGTACTAGACATTCTCACTTCCACCGCACTAAAGAATGACAGATAGCCACTCTCTTACTTGCTACGGTGCCTACACTAATGCTCATCGCTATACGGTGACCGGCGACATCTATAAACTCTTAGCTGCTATGATGCTTACATTCATGCTGGTCTGTCAGTCTGTGTCATTAATTAAGGAAGGTACGGTAAAGTTAGGGAAGGTGAGGGAAGGTTAAGGAAGGCTAAGGAAGGTACGGTAAGGAAGGGTAAGGAAGATTAGGGAAGGTAAGGGAAGGTTAGGAAAGGTAAGGGAAGGTAAGGAAGATTAGAGAAGGGAAGGTAAAGTAAGGGAAGGTGAGGGGCCTGTCAGTCAGTTTAATCACCCGTCACCGCCATAGGTATTTGGTTTGGTCTGTCTTCGTCCATCCGTGTGTCACTTGTCTCAGCTTCCCTTCCCTCCACAGCTGGTCAAGGTGGACGTGGTCAACAAGCAGCACGTGGAGTGGAGCGAGGACAACGTGTACCCATCCGAGCCCATCTTCGTGCCCGCGCCCTTCGCTAAGGTAGAGATATGGAGTTGCCAGTTGAGATTTTGTGTTAAGGATAGACCGAGGATGTTTAGTGTAGGAGAAGGTGTTTGGAAGATCGTGTCGAGTTGATAGGTGGAGAAATTGGGTTTTTGAGGCATACGTACCTAAGTATATGCCTTCATGCCGCGCTACCTCGAGTACAGGGAGCGTGAGAGAAGGAAGTTACGTAGTTGTCTAGTGTGAAAGGAAATAGCGGCAAATTTCTCCACTAGGACCGATTTTCTTCCTACATAATTGCTCTTTTGGATACCTACACACCTAAGTTTAATCATGGCCTTCAGAACCTTTTGACATTCCTTTCTCCCTTTTCTGTTTCTTTTGTCCGTCTTTCCCTTCGGCATTTCTGTATCTGTGTTTGTGTCTGAGGATTGTGACTTTTGACCACAATCTAAAGTATCTTTCCTTCATTTTCGGCACCCCCAGCGAGAGGACGAGGGCGTGGTGTTGTCGGCGCTGCTGCGGGCGAGAGGTCTTGACAGGGAGGTGTGTCTGCTGGTGCTGGACGCCGCCTCCTTCACCGAGCTGGCAAGAGTTGAGTTTTTGTCTCCGGGACCCGTGCCCAAGTGTCTCCATGGCTGGTTTGTCCCCGAAGGCACCCTCAGCGTACACCAGAAGGAGGACAAGACATCCAAAACACCCGAGAACGCCGCTGAAGACAGTCCTCCGTGAGCCTGGTGACGCTGAGGGCCGTATTTTAAGACACCATCGCTTCTCACATCAACTATTTCTAAAGGTCAAAGAGGGGATCAATCTGTTTTTCATGAGTGTTTTTTTAAGGTTCATGGCACAGAAGAAGGGTCAAACTACCACCAGGGTCATAAAACTAACCCTGGAAAGGCCTACAGCTCCCACGAAAGCCTTGTCAAATATGTGAACTTGGGCGACGAAATGTTCTAAAATACGACCCTAAGTGTTCAGAAGAATTTTGGAACAGTGACTTACTTCGTTGTGTGCTTCTCCCTCGTCTTATTCTCATGGTAAGAGGAGGTAAGAAGAAGCAGACCAAGACCTATACAAAAAAAAAATCAAAGTTTGTCATAAGAGGGAAGAGAGGAAGTTAATTGAGAGGTGTGTTTAGTTTTATCTATCTGTAGGTATAACGACGCCTTGTTCTCTCTGGAAAATCCTCTTCATTTCTTTTCAATGTTCGGCCTATACCGCCGGTAGACTTTCTTGATGGGTCCTGCTGGTCGGCCCCAACTCGTCTTTAGCGCAGGCAAGTGTTTTATAGTGGCGCCATATTGCTTGGCTCTTGCTGTACACCGGAGCTCCTCTTGATCCTCTTTAGAGAGTTTTGCTAGAGGCAGTATTGATAAGTGGTCATCAGGACAGCATGTGGGTAGTCCTAGGCCACACGATGATGCCTGAAAGCTGTCCTATCGATCCTCCATTCTGCACTCTCCTCTCCTCCATGCATTCCTCAGTCCCAGCGACGCACCTTACCCTGCCATCCCATGTCCTCCTTTCATACTTCACAAAACCACCCATACTAACGACGCACCTTATCTTATCAACCCTGACCTATTAGACACATCTTAACCCTCTTCACCGAGTCACCGTTCTACAGTCTCAACACACGTCCTAATCATCTCAATGAATCTCGCTGTACCCATTCCACCATTCCTCACTCCGCAGTCCACCTCTCGCTCTCACACCCATACGTACCACATCTCCTGTAACCATCTTCGTAACGTATGTCATCCCGCCTTATTCAGTTAATACATGTAATTCATTCTATTACTGTACATTTCACGACCGCTGAGATTCATACCAAGCTTACTTTAGTTCAGTTGAGGCGATGATGTATTAGCTATGTAGTGTGTGTGTGTGTGTGTGTGTGTGTGTGTGTGTGTGTGTGTGTGTGTGTCAACATTTCATTCATCAATCTATTTCTTGCACTTTATATAGCAAGAAATCCATATTGTCATTGAAGGTAATTAACAAACGCGTGTATAGCAATGCCAAGAAAATATAGTTTTATGAATACAGAGATTAGAAAGCAACATGTTGATTTATTTATCACATCATCTGTTAATTGACTTATGCACTTAGTCATTTAACACAATATATGCAATATTTATGTACATGCAATGGTATCTTTCTGTCATACGTCCCCTTCATTCAAGTAAGTAGGTCCAGGGTTAATAAGTGTGGAAAGAAATATATACAGTGAGGCTGGATGAGTTCATGGATTGGCGGATGACAGATGAGTGGGTATAAAAGTTAATATAAGAAAATAGTAATGTTAATAGAAGGCACCAATGTTGAGGGAGCGACGAGATCTGGAGGGGCCACAAAGATTAAAGGGGGGGGGGGGGTGCCTTAAAATTAAAACATATACATTTACTTACTCTTGAGATAAATAAATAAGAGTTAGGACTTTGTTTTAAGTTAGGGGATGTTAATAGAGAGAAGAACAATGGTTTAATGGAAGAGGTAACACGAAGAAAATGGGGTTAGGGTTGCCGGGGGTGAGGTTTAAGGGGGGCTACTCTAAAATTAAGGGAAATGGGGTCAGGGTTGTCTTAAGGGTATAAGGAGACTACATGTGGTCAGACGGTCTACACATGGCAGCTCCAGAAAATGGGTCACTTACTGAATTCCCTTCCCGTCCATATATACATGAAATTTCCATTCAAAGCTTTAGTTGTGTTGTTCAGTTATAAAGATGCATAGATAAGCTTAATATATATCCACCCATTTTGCTTCTGGTCTTAAACTAATATAAGAGATGAAGTCTACTTGTCCAAAAATATGTAAAATACACTTTATGCATTCTAAATTATATAAAAACCTGTCTTATGCTTCACAGTGAAATATTATAGGCAGACTTCTTAGATATCCTCCTAAACATGATACAAAAATCATCTCACAACCTTTAAAACTACATAAACATATACATTACATTATATATACATTGTCTGTGCACGCTGACAGCACTTTGCATTTTGTCTGGGGATGCTAAGTCGACGAATTGCCCACGCCCAGTTTTATACAGACCAGGGTTGTTTTTTATTGCTAAATCACCATCTAATCGTTCTTGCCAGGAAACTTCAAACCCTCATTTACTTCACAGCCTCACTTCCTGCCACACGGTCACAAGCAGGAACACAGCACACTCGTCTTTGAAAACTAGCTCAATCTTTTAAGGCACAGAGATCACCAGCCAAGCAGCGTTCGACGAGCAGTCTTGTAGAGGAGATAAAAATAACATTGCCACTCGTACGTACATACATCGGTCAATTACAGGGAGTTTAACCCGAAGTGAAGTCAAAGTAGGCTAAAGTACACAGCCCTTGTTGACTGGCGGCAAGAAGCAAGTGATATGTTTGTTGTCTGACCATTAAGCAAACAAATGAGGTTTTAATATTTACACAAAATTATAGACATACCTAGGAAAGGGTTAATATACGTCATAAACATTATCCCTCCGCTGAACATCCACCCCCAAGAATTCTAAGAGGAAGTTTCCTTGAGCAAGCTTCACTTCGCCGCGTCAGCCTCTCGCGGTGTTTTGAGTGAGTGAGTTTTGCGCGTCTGTCCTCTGCATCCTCTATTATCAGTTTATTACATTCGGTTTCTTGCCTAATGTGTCTCTAAGCGTGTATCTGTGCGTGTAATTGTGTGACGGAACTCGTACCTTCTTCTGGTAAGTAAACTGTTATTATTAATGTAGTTACCAGGAAGGGGCGAGGAATAGGCTATGCACACCGAGACTGACTCGTAGTTTGCAGATCATTATGTTATCATTATTATGTTGGTTGCTATTATCATTATGTTATTATTATCTCGGTTATGTTGTTATTATCACGTTGGTACACCTGCATAACATTTACTTAAGGAACGTCTTGATAGGCTTTAGTTATCTTGTTATAAAGTGAAGCAAGGCGTGGCTACTCTTGTTTCATTATCACCGAGTGGAGAGTCACAATTTAGGCTATTTATTTATTTTATTGTCGCTTCCTACTTTTGGTGTTTTTTTCCTTCCATTTGATACCATTGGGTTGTGGTCGTGGCAAGAGAAGCGTTAAAGTTCATTTTCTCAAACTTTTGTTAATTCGTTGAGGTTGTGGGTATATCCATGGTCAGTTTTAAGTCTACGGACCCGACAATGCTGAAGCGAATTACAGTTTCAACGTAATCTTAGCAAAATACCATAAAATCAGCTTTGTTACGCCTCTGGAACTAGAATCTTAGTATTTGCCTGCCAGAAAACACTCACACTACTTCACAAGGCCTCAAGCATCACTGTTCTGTGGTCTTTGGTCAGCGTTTGGGTTCGCGCCTCCCTCCGTGGTGGTGCTGGTCCGGCGGGCCTGGTGGTGATGGTGTTCGCCCTTCGCCCCGTCCTGGCCGTCCTGACAGCATTCCGAACAGCAAGACTCCGAGGCCGACGATATGTTGGACAAGGGTCGGCGGCCGTGTCCGTGGCTCAGGGACGGCGTGGAGGACGGCACCGGGCTCTCTCTCCGCCTGTCCAGCTGCGGCGAGGAGTCCCCGTAGGCGTAGGGGGATTGCAGCGTTGGCGACGACCCCAGGTTTCGGTTAACTGTGCCTATTATAGAAATGGTAATGACCATGATGATGATGATGATAATAATAATAATAATAATAATAATAATAATAGTAATAATAATAATAATAATAATAATAATAATAATAATATAATGAGAAGATAATTACAATAATAATACTAAACTAAGCCTATAAGATGTAAATTATTGAAATTAATGCACTTAGATGTTCCGAAAACAATAGTGATCAAAATAGGTCCAAATAAATTCAGAATAAGTTTGCCCCAAGTGCCAAATGTTGCTGTTGGATGCGTTCGTTCCGCGAGGCCTTACCAGCGAGGGAGAAGTACTGGCCGGTGACGCCGGGGCTCTGCATGTCCCGCGGCTCGTGCCCTGGCTGGGACGCGTCACTCGTCATCGCCGCCTCCGACCTGTGCAGCTCCATGTCTGAGGCGTAGATGGAGGACGCGTGTCTGTACGCCGCCCCGGACTGCTTGGGCCTGATGCCCCGGACACCCATCGCCACGGCGGGACGGCGCCGGGGGTTGCCGAGGCTGCCGTGCGTCACGTCCGGGTCATCCTGCCAACCGGGGGCCGCTGTGGCCCCAGGGGTCTGGCGGGTGTCCTCGCTCAGGCCTCGATTCAAGACGGGCCGGTTTGACTCAATCCCCAGGACGCGCAGGAGGTCAGGGTCGTACCTGTAGCAACACCAGCACCTCAGGACACCATTTTGTTTGTGTTCTTGCCAGGCTCATCCTCCCAGAGGCATGATAAGTATAAGCAAGGTTCAATATAACCAAGTTTAATTTAGTTTTCGACATGAAGAGTAACATTTTCCGGATGTGCTGTATGCAAGCTATGCTGCGTATAACCTTTTAATCACTAGACTCGAGGCTTTAGACACAAGCCAATAACTTACTTGGGGAGCTGATGCACGAGGGGGCCATCCTTCACCTCGGCAGCGTTAGGCTTCCTTTTTCTAGAGCTGCGTTTCCGCTGCGGCCTCGGCTGCTTCGCTTCCCAGCCGGGAAGGTGCGGTCCGGCTACGGCTAGCTGCTGCTGGCGCTGCAGCTGCTGCCGGGCACGGGAGGCCTGCGTGTAGGTCAAGTTTCTACGTAGCCGATGTTCAACGGGAGGGAACTGTTTCCCCGGGCGTCGAACCGACATGCTGGAATTAGGCAGTTCTAAAGTAACACAAGAATGTATTCACACGTGGAGCAAGTGTGCGACCCTGTACGGAAAAAATTCAGCCTAACCTGACTCCTCTCCTCTGTCGTGACGTACCTGTAAGATCGGTCCCTGATCCCGTGGCTGGAGTAATCGCTGTCGCCCAGGTCAAAGTCTTGAGCCAGTTCGGGGTGCGGCTGAACCCTTCGGATCCTCTCTAGGCCCAGGTGGTCCTGCTCTTCCCTGCCAAGGAGTTCCACCAGGCCCTGCGGCCCCGTGTAGCAGACGGGCGTCTCATTCTCATAAGAACGATTCCGGGGAAGTTTCCGAGAATTCTTCCTCTGTCTCTGTCTCTCCTCCGCCACCGTGTTGGCCAGTATCCTGGGGGGACAGAGTCTGCAAGGGTTAGTAGAGAGGGACTTCATTCAAGGGTTATCATGCATGCACATAAAATCTGGCGTTCCTCAAGGGTCAGTAGCTATGCGAACGTTGTTTCAAAGTCTTAGGTCATTGTTGATTATAGAAGCTTTCCGAGACGGTCACACGTACAAAAAAAAAAAAAAAATCATATGCATGTTGTACATCCTAGGAAGGGTTTCTTCATTGTGGTATTTCTATATCTTTAGGGTACTGACGTTTTCGCTTGAGTATGCAATGTACGAGTATTGAAGGAAACTGACAATTTAATGTCGTCTCCCCCCGCCCCCCCAAAAGAAAAAAAACTTGATTCGCTGTGGGTTTTACCGCTTTAAAAAAAAAAAAAAAGAAGAATGGAAGGAGAGATGGGTAGAGAAAACGAAAAAAACAAAGAAAGGAAAGGAAGACAAAAAAAAAAAGAAGAATGCCACGGAAGGAAGGAGAGAAAGAAAAAAAACTGACGTCCTCGATGACTCACTTGACTGCCTCGCTGGGGTCGGAGGCGCCGCCGGACGTGGAGTGTCGTCGCCGGCTGCCCCTCGGCGAGTAGTGGTCCGGCAGGTGTTGGTCATCCTCCAGCTGCACGAACTGGTGACCCCCGTAGAAGGTCGACGCACCGATGGTGAAGAGGTCGTCCGAGAAGGCCTCCCGCAGCTGACGGTTCCGCAGACACGCCACGATGCAGATGAGGACGGCGCTAAGAAGTAACAGCGCTGAGGGAGCAAGGGAGTTAGGCGTCAGGGGGACAGAGAGGGGAGTTGCGTCGTAGGGGAAGAGTCATTCATTCAAAAGGAACGATGATAGAAGAATAGAGAAGAAAGGATGGAGAGAAGGGTAGAGGAAAAAAAAGAGAAGGATGAAAAAAAGAGAAAAAAAGAACTATAAAACTAGTATACAATAAAAAAAATAATAACATTACCATTCAACTCAGAACAAAGTACATTCCCTTTTTGATCATGGTCCTTAGCCTATACGAGAGATGCACGCCCAGCCCTCTGTCCTACTATAGGAGTCGGATCGTATTCTTAAACATTTCGGGTCCCCGGCACACAGATTTGACATGATTTTCGCAGGCGTTTTGAGCATTTCCAGGAGTAGTTTAATGACCTTGGTGGTAGCCTGACCCTTCTTCTGTGCCAAGAACCTCAAAAGCACTCATTACAACCCGATTAATCTCCTTTTTGTCCTTTGGAAATAGTTGATGTAAGGGGCGCCCCGTATCAGACTTACCGCCCAGCCCCAGCAACCCCGGCCCCACGCCCAGCAGCACGGGATCCTTCTTCTCGTCACTGTAGGCGTGGGAGGTGACGAAGGTGCCCACGGCCATCAGGATAACGCCCACAGCGAAGCCACATAGCACGTAGGGCGCGCCGATCACCACGGGCCGCACCTGGGGACATGACCACCGCCTCAGTTACCCTCACACATAATAAAAGAAACGAGAGATCTTGTAACGCGCAAGCTTTAGGGATTGGCGTAATGCAACTAACGTCAGGGACAGGAGCGCGGAGGGGTGAACAGTGTCGTTTGAGGATGCAATTGATCAACAGAACAATAATACGTTCGTTTTTTTCCTTCACGTCACAGGAAAGAGGAAAATATTTGTACGTTTCTGTACTTAATTTTTCCTTCCTGTTTCCTGAAGTTGCGGCGCCATGATGATACCTCAGACAAACACTCAGCCACTCAATCAGTCAATTCTGTCTCCTCCCTCGCTCATATGTTTATCTTTGCTCACTAACGACCCTCCACCATATAACTGTACACTTCTACTGTCTTTCCTCTTCCACAAATAGTACATTTACCCATTTCCTCTTCTTGCTATACCCTTGATCAAATAAGAAAATAACACTACTTCGGTCCGTATATCGATTTACCTCTGTAGACGTGAGGGGCACTGTTGCCAATCCCGAATGCTGCATGTTACGAATTCTTTGGTGGTGGTGGTGGTGGTGGAGAGATTTTCCTTTATGTGTAATGGGGGACTTTCCAAGCGCTTGAAGAAAACGGAAGTGCTGTACCTAGCCAAGACTTGGAAATATAGTCTGCTTTTTTTTTTTTTTTTTTTTTGTGTGTGTGTGTGTGTGTGTGTGTGAGCCCCTCCACCACCACCACCTCCCCCATCATCATCATCACCCCCACCACCACCACGCTCCACAACACTCGTCCTTTCCCGTCCCTTCTCTTTATCCCTTCTTTTCTGAACGGACGAAAAAAAAAAAAAACATGTGGTCCATCAGCTGATTGCCGGGTTTTCATCGGTCCGGGAAATGGTGAGTCGCTGCCTGGAGGGATGAGCCGCGTTGCAATTTGCTCTTATCAGGATAGAAATAAAGTGTAAAAAAAGAAAGAGCTACACTTCTTTGCCTGGTGATGTGTAGCTTCATGTATGTTCCTTTTTAGGTGACGGACCAATGTATGTCGCTATAGAATATTATCGTTATAGTATCAGAATTACATATATTTTTGGGGTATTTTTATAGGAGGAGGAATATAAATAGTGGCAGGAGGAGGAGGAGGAGGAGGGAAAAGAGGAGGAGAAGGAGAGGAAGGTTGCGGGGGGACGTGACACCACATAGCGTTACTGAGAGAGAGAGAGAGAGAGAGAGAGAGAGAGAGAGAGAGAGAGAGAGAGAGAGAGAGAGAGAGAGAGAGAGATATCCTGTTTTCTTTCAGGATTAAATACTCGACTTGTCAACTTTTAAGCCTCCAGAGTGTTGCAACGTGTGTGTGTGTGTGTGTGTGTGTGTGTGTGTGTTGGCTTTGGAAAACACGAGCTCCTCCCTTTCCGTTCGTAAGGCAACTTGAAATAATTTACCTATAATGAGAGAGAGAGAGAGAGAGAGAGAGAGAGAGAGAGAGAGAGAGAGAGAGAGAGAGAGAGAGAGAGATGAGGTTTTTGTGTATGTGTTCAATAAAAAGCAATAAATGAAAAAAAAAAGAACCGAGGAAACAAAAATAAGAAAATCAAAACCAAAAACAAAAGAAAAGTTAACATGGATCAAAGCATAAACGAGGGACTGCAAGAAAGGGAAAAAAATAAAGCATAATAATAAACACATGATAAAAGGTAAGAGGAAGGAGACGACAAGTAACAATATAGTCAGTTAGGATTGGCTAGGAATGTGTGTGGGGGGGTGCAGGAACCTTTACCCCGTGGTGGTGGGTCCTGCCGCCGATGTGTTGGCGGTACAAGGAACTGTCCATCGTCGACATGGCCTCTCCAGCGCCGAAGACCAGCTAACCAGGGCCGCAACTCCGATTTTTACAGTGGTACCAAAACAAACCTGAAAGCGTACCAAATGAGAACCAACCGTACCAGCGTGAGAACTTCTATATTTTCTTTTTTGTATATACGTGGTTTATATTTTTCTGGTTACCTCCTTCTCTTTCTCCTTCTCCTCCTCCTTCTCAATTAATATCAATATCTTTAAAATGAAGCTAATGAGTGTCTTTCCTTCAAAACCATATACATTGCTTCTCATATTGTAGGAAGCCTTAATAATTATCTATCTACGAGAGAGTAATGGCAAATTAGTTAACACCTTGTCCCCAACTTTCGAAATCAAAGTAACTGTAAGGAGGATTGAAATGAAAGAAAAGACCCATTACAAAATCATAACACATTTCCTCTCTCATGATCGTTTAGAAAAATGTCAAACAAGCACAGTTACAGATAAGGACAAGCGCCAGGAAATCACGTTATCACCACGTGAACGTATAAACACCTTCCTCCGTGAGCCACTCCTGTACGCTACATGTTTATAGCTTTGAGTGCTAGGGTTTAGGCGGGCAGGAATTATTAAAGGTATTCACCCCGAACCACAATCCCTCAAAAAAGCTATTAAAAGTTATTAAGACAGGGATTTTAGTCACATTTGTTCCTTACTTCCCACCATCGATATTTCAACTTCTCAGCCTCCGTTTATGGATTAGTGGTGACTTTGCTCGAGGGACAGAGATGGGAGGCACCAAGACACCTCTCCATCCGAAATTGACCCGTCTTTTAGCCACTCTACTTTCTTTTATAGGAGCCATGCTAGTGGGGGTTTTGTTTCCCTTGAACTACTTTCATTACTGTAAAAAAAATTTATCTTGGAGGAAACGTTGGGAAAGATACGGTTGGAGAAAAGTACATACTGTTTTGTTAATTATTTAGTGCGGGGTAGAGAAAAAATAACCATCTTTGAACTGTATATTGAAACAGTGACTGCCCAAAATAGCGATGATGCGGAGAGAAACAGATCTAGGAGGGAGAAAAGAGCGGGAGGAGGAGTAAAAGGAACACCGGTTAGGGACAGAGAGAGAAAAAATCTACTCTTACCTGTAGGATGCACAGTAACACTTCACGGTCAATTAGTGCAACAATTAACGTGAGTGGTGAGACGTGACGTGACACACCCTAGTTCTTGACACGTACTGGCCCGCTGGCTGTCTGGCAGTGCCCCGGGTTGACAGCGGCCCCGTCCAACCCAGTCCTGCAGCCCCCTCCCTGCCCTCCCTGCTCTTAGTATACGTACAGCCACAGGAAGCCGACATCCTTTCTTAGAAGTGTGACTCACCTAACAGCTCCATATGGCTACCAAAGTGGGGGTCGTAATGGTGGTAATGGTGGTGGTGGTGGTCAAGGTGAGAAGAAATAAAGTAAGCGTTCTAATAATATACTTTAAACTACACAATCAATCACTCAGATAAAGGGAGCAGACGCCGGAGAACCCGTTGCCTCACCCATCGTTTGATACCACTCCCAGAGGTTTATTCAAGCAAGACTCCATGCTGACCCGACTTTGCATCCCAAGTACCTAACTACCGGCAGGATCCAGTGACTCACTCATTCCATGACCTTTGTGGGCGTCCCCTTGGCCTCCTCCACACAGGTCTGTCACAGGTATATGTACCCGGTAAGCAGGTCGGCTTCTGGGTAGTGTGCCAAATGGCCGTATAGCCGGAGTTGGCATTCACACACAAAGTAGGTAAATGCGTTTCGATTTAGTTTCATGGAGTAATCACGGATTTGACACTAAGTTATTACTGCGATACTCTAGGATTCCGTTAAGGCACTTTTTCCAGAAGCATCAATTTGCCGCCTCCAGTATTTAGTGTCAATATCTCAGCCATAAAATAAGACAGGAAGCACGAGAAACTTGAAGACTCGAATATTTGCTCGTCTGTATAGATATCGACAACCTCATTTACTCTCGCTGACAGCCCGTAATACCATGGTCCCCGTCAAGCCACCGGAAGACTTCTTGCCGTGACTCGCCGTTTTCCTGCACGACGCTGCCATGGTATATACGATATTTTCCAAGATCTCGACGTCCTCGCCACACACATGAACAGACTATTCTTTCATGCAATAAGTCCCCAACACCATCCTGGTCTTGGCCCGAGTGACCTCCAACTGGCTTTGCCCACAGTTATATAACTCTGTGGCTTTGCCTCATCGTATCTAGGACATCATTGAATACTGCATGGTAGAGTCGTTGGAGTAAGAATGAATTTGATAATTACAATTTAAGTATTCGTGTTAGTCTGCTTCTTCATCATATCTTGTGGCTACATTTATGACGAGATGACCGCATCATACTCTTCCTTCGTTCGGTCTTTTTCTAGATGTATTTTTACTACATGAAAATTAAATAGGAAATGAGTGTTCTAAAAAAAAGTTTTAGGGTACTGTCCATCTATCCTCTCTTATAAAGACAATAGTTTTGGCGTTTGAACGTAATACTCTGTTTAGTTTAGTCACCCAACAACCGTTTTTTCTCACGTCTCGGGAGGGGCGGAACACCGAGACTTATACACGGAGCGAACATGACTTATTTTTACTCAGCCCCAACAGAACACTGTGGGTTTAAACATTAACAATTGATAAAACTCACACGTCTCATACTTCTTCTCTCCTTTATTGCATCCACGTGAGTTGAGGTGAGCCAGCCACCTCCGTGTCTGAGCGCCATGACCTAAGGGAGGAGAGCACCGTTGCCAGATTATCGTACTCAGAACATCGTATTTACCGGTTTCTAACCAATACCTATTGCAAAGAAACACCAATAATTAAATACCTTAACCATAACCCTATATGAAGCCGGTTATTGGGGTGGAGGAGACAGTTTTCGGGTCGGATATAGGCAAACATAAGAGAGTACGACAATCTGGCAACGTTGGAGAGGAGGTAGCGAGGTTGGAAATAATTACCGTACGATAACTCAAGATATGGCAGGAAAACAGATAAAGAAACTAAGAAAACCATAGTCCTGTAGTATAATGTAATGAGGAAGGATAAAGTAGAGTAAGGAAATGAAAAGGAAAGGGTATGCATAAGCAGGAGAGGGTCACAGGGGGCACCTACGAGGCGATACAAAGCGATGGAGGTCAAAAGAAGAGGAAGAAGCTAACATCGGGCTGCCAGATTCTCCGGCCGTGAGTCAGGAGCAGCTGTTGTGGAGCAGTGTGCGCCTGGCCCGTCCCTTGTGCGGTAGTTCTGTCGTCTGTCACCGGTCTTTGTGGGGCTAAATCAGCTTCTCCTTGACGGCATTGGGCGCCCTCTTTATAATCGTGTGCCCGGCGGTGCGGTGGTGGTCCGGGACGCGTGCTGGTGTGGCGGTGGTCAGTGGGGGGAAGTTGCTGCCAAAATAAAATCGTCCGGTAACTGAAAAAGAAAATTTCTCAGATGCACCAACAATGAAAATTCCAACCCGGTGTGTTCCGAGGAGCCTGCAGCGTGCGTGCCCGCCCATACGTGCCCCTGTGTGTCGGTGCTGCCTGTGACCATGGAGTGCAACGTGTGAGAGGAGCCCCACGACTGTGTTAGAGGCGGCGGCCGAGGCAGCGTCCCACCCACAGCCCCTTCCCTTGTGTTGATCGGCGGACTCCACGGTCATGGCCGAGAAGCAGACCATTCTGGGGCTGGGCCTCAAGCCCGTGCCCATGAAGCTGTTCGCCACCTGGGAGGTGGACAGAACACCGTCCAACTGTATTCCAAGGTAGGCTGCAGGTCACCCCTTGGCAGGTAGCAGCAGGGTTGGTATTCTCAGACGCTTCCACCTCCCACTTCAACTATTTCCAAAGGCCGAAAGGGAGGTTAATCGGGTTGTCATGAGGGTATTTTTACATTCATGGTTCAGAAGAAGGGTTAAACTACCATGAATGTCATGAATCTACCCCTGGAAATGCCCCAAACGCCTACGAAAGCCTTGTCAAATATGTGTACTTGGGCGCCGAAAGCTGCCGTGTAACAATAGACGACTGAACCATGGCGGCAACTCCCTCCTCTCCTTTCTCAGTTCCTCGCCTCACCTCACCCTTTCTGTCCTCCTCCTGCCCTGGCACCTGTAATGCTTCGCGGGGCCGTCATGTCGTGGGGGCACGGTTCACTAGCTGCCAGTACTGCCACGGCTCGGTGTGATATCTTAACCGGCAGCGAACGGCACTGTTTACGTCTGCTTATCAGTGCTTGACACTTATATCGTAGTGACAGTAAGAAGGAGCGTTACGTGAGTGTCACAGAGGGAGCAGTGGCGTGGGGTGACAGGCTGGATGGGGGCGGCGACGGCCCAACGTTGTGTGGTTGAGGTATGGATCAACGGCGGGGCGAGGGGCGGGCGGCGGGCGCTCCGTCTATATTCGGTTTCACTTTGAAAACAACAAACAGGACGGACGGTCACTGCTCGCCGGGCTAGTCCTGTTGCCAGGTGGGCGGGCCGGCTCTCTACCTGCGTTAATGTTTACCTTTACCCAAGTCTAGGGGGATTGGGTAATGCGAGAGGACCAGACTTATCCCTGACACCGTCCCATATTATT